>NW_007059807.1:67500-167998 GCF_000164805.1 Carlito syrichta
AGCGGCCACTGCACTCCAGTCTGGGCGACAGAGTGAGACTCCAACTCAAAAAAAAAAGAGTGAATTAAACCTGAAGTAAGTACGAGAGAGGAAATGATAAAGAGAAGAGCAGAAATCAAGAAAGTAGAAAACAAATCATTAAAAATATAAACGAAATGAAACGTTCATTATTTGCAAAGATTTTTTAAAACGTTAAAACTTTAGCTTGACTGATCAAGGAAAAGGAAGAAAGAAATCACAAATTATCAACATCAGGAATGACATGGGGACATCATTACAGATCCCACAGACATTCAAAGAATAATCAGAATGACCTCCTCTCACAATCAAAAGGAAGTAACCGAAACTAGATTTACTCTCCTATTTAAAACAACTGAAACTGCAGATAAAATATATGAAAGAAAAGTTTTCAAAACATTGGATAGCAGGCAACAAAGGTCCTTGATCCCTGAAAGACGGGAAACAAATGAAGTGAGACCTGCAATCATGCCAGTTCACTGCCATGAATAAGTTTCCTGGCTGCAGCACAGGGAGGAGGAACCCAGGTGGAGCCCAGCAGACTCCCCAGGTTGAGGACATTGAGCTGAGAGTTAGTCTTTCCAGGGAGACTAAGTTGGCCAGAGCTGACAGGGCAGAGTACTTAAGAGAAGGGAGCTGCCCAGAGAAAGAACCCCAGAATTCTACAGAGGGTCCCCATTCACTTGATGAGGCTAGTATTATCCTGATACCAAAATCAGACAAAGAAATCACAAGAAAAAAATGAAAGATCAATATTCTTTATGACCATGGATACAAAAATCTTTAACAAATAGTAAATCAAAAAAATTAGCCGGGCGTGGTAGTGTGCACCTGGTAGTTCCTGGTAGTGGTAGTTCCAGCTACTTGGAGGCTGAGGTGGAAGGATCGCCGGAGCCCAGCAGGTCAAGGCTGCGGTGGCCGGGAGCGGCCACCGCACTCCAGTCTGGGCGACAGCGTGAGACTCCAACTCAAAAAAAAAAATAGTAAGTCAAATCCAGCAATATGTACAGAAGACAAGGCCTCAAGTAAGGTTCATCCCAGCAATGCAAGGTTGGTGTAACATCCCAAATTCAACTCATATACAACACCATATAATCAGGTAAAGAAGAAAAATCATAAAATCATCTCAATAGATGCAGAAAAAGCATTCAAGAGAAGGTAATGTTTATGCACAATAAAAACTCTCCAAAAACTAGGAATAGAAGAAAACTTCCTCAACCCAATAAAGAACATCTGTGAAAAGTCTACAGCTGACATCATATATGATGGTGAAAGACTGAATGTTTCCTACCTAAAATCAGGAACAAGGTAAAGATGCCTGCTCTCACTATTCCTATTCAATATTGTGCCACTATATGCCCATTAAAATGGCTAAGATGAGTAAACAAGAATCTTGGCACTCCCCCGGGCTGGCGAGGGTGCAGAAACACCGGTACCCTCTGCACTGCTGGAGCAAACACACCGTGACACAGCCACCTTGAAAAACAGCCTGGCAGACTTTCTCGAAAGCACTTGATCTTATGACCCAGTGATTCCATCCCTAGATATCTACCTAAGTGAATTGAAAACGTATGTTCACACCGAAGATTTAGACACAAATAATCATAGCAGCATATCCATAAGATTCCCCAAAACCGATACAGTCCAAGTGTCCTTCAGCTGGAGAATGTTGAGCCAAATGTGATACGTTTTGCAGGCATAGAGAGGATGCTACTGAGGAATGAGAAGAAATAAACTCCTGAAACAGGCTTCAATGTGGACTGGCCTCAAAAACATACTAAGTGCAAGAAGCCTGACACCAGAGATGACATATTGCCTGATTTTATTGATATGAAATTCTAGGAAAAACAAACTACAGTACAGAAATCAGACCCGTGGTTATCTGGGGCTGGACACAGACTGTGAAGGGATAGGAGGGGACTTCTAGGGTGCCCCAAGTGTGCTCCAACCCGGCTGCAGGCGTGGTTGTACAGCTGTGTACATTTACCACAATTCGTTGAACTGTGGGCTTAAAATGGGTGACTTTCACAGGATGTGAACTCAATCTCAGTAAAGCGGGGGGCGGGGAAATGGGGAAAAAGAAAGTCGTGGAATAAGAACTGTGGGAACAAGGATGGATGCTCGGACCTATATTCACATTGGGTCTGACATCTGTGTGCTACAAACCACCAACTGGGTGAAACTGGCTGGGAAGATGAACTGTCATAGAGACGGAGCCCCATTCAACGGGGCAGAGGGGCATGTGACCAGGTCACTGCAGTGCAATGTGACGAGTTTCCAAGATCCACGGGCATGCCAAGGAGGAGGCCACAACCTCTTCTGGGACAGAAGATGAGGTGCCGGAGGGGGTGAACCTCCTGGGAACCCAGACCGTGGGGATGTGTGCTGTTGGCTTCATTTCCCAACATCCTTTCCCTCCTCCTTCCACCCACCAAAGTGCTAGGTGGCAGTCATTTCTTTTTTGGTTAAGATGAATCAAATTCAATCTTGCCTAGAGAGTTTCCTGATACCTCTTGGAATAATTTCTCTGAGGTGTTGCAAAAACTGGGCTGGGAGTCCCTATTCTAGACTCTGAGGGCGGCTACGGGGACCACGCTCTCAGATGCTGGCTTGATCTCAGTGGGGCTGGGGGTAGGGTAGGTAGCAGAACAGTGCCCCGGGTGTAGAGAAGCACCTGTGCGGAGGCCCTGCAGTGGGACCCGGCATGCTAAAGGAACTGTCCAAATGCCCTGTGGACCCAGACATAGTTAGAAATGACCTCAGGGTGCCATGGCTGTCTGGGGACAAACTGCTGTTTCCAAGGGCAGGGCAAAGTCTCGTGAAGCTATTCAGCTCCGTGAGTGCATCTAATTGTCTCAAGGGCGTTGCTCTGTCCCACCTATATGAACAACACCTGGCAGGCAGAGCCTGGTGTCACATAGTTTCCATATGTGCCTAGAAAGGAGGGAACAAGTGTCTACTGCAAACCTACTGTGCACTTTATGGGCATTACATACGCATCCAGTCTTCATACATCAATGGGAACTGATTCCATGATCCTTGTTCATTTGAATAAGGAAACGGAGGCCCAGAATGGTGAGATGACTTGTCCAAGGCCACACAGAGGCAGAGCTGGGATCCCCACCATGGTCTGCTTTGCCAGCGCTCCAGCTCGAAGTCCTGGGGGCGTGAAGACACCGCTGGAACTGGCCCACTCACTGGGCTCATTCCCCAAATCCCAGCACCCAAGAGAGGGGCAGCAGGCAGGCAGCCTGAGGTCAGTGCCTCCCTGCCAGCTTGGCGGCCTGCCTCAGTTGTCCTGGGTGCTGGGAAAGTCATGATCACCTCGGGCATGACTAAGGCGTGAAAGATGTGCTGAAAGTTAGAGCCAGTGACTAAGAGGAAGGAAGGGGTGTCCCCGGCTTCCCACCCCTGCCCTGCAGTCGTTTCCCAATCCCCTCTACTGGTTTGACGAAGGGAGCTAGTCCAGTGGACAGGAGGGGGCGTGGGCCCGTGGGCCCGTGGGCCCCGACCGCAGGAAGCTGGCTGGGAGGAGCAGGGAGGGCATGGTTGCAACAGCCTCCCGACCTCCAGCCACCAGGCTTGCTTCATCCCACTGGCCCACGTGTGGCTGCCTGTGCACCTGCCATTGCTAATCCGAACCCTCAGGGCTCCCATCACCTGGGACAGAGCCCAGAGCTCCTCAGTCTGGCTCTCCAGGCTCACCCCATAAATGCCTACTTCATAGACCTCCTCTCTCCTCAAAATGTCTTTCCCAGTCTCATGGGATTTGGCCTCTGGCTGTGCCGGTCTACCACCAGCCCGGCATTCCATTCCCATTGTGTCTTCAGACACTAAACTAACCCCTGCTCACCTGGGCCTGGGGGACTCCAAGTGAGGTTCATTGGGGCCCAGCCTAGGTGGCCTGGTGTTTTGACTCACCTGAGGGCGATTGTGGGAGATCCCAAGTGAGGTCCTCCTTGGAGCACCCTTCGCCACCTCCCAGAAAGAGCTGGGTCTCCCACCCCGTGATCCTCCCCTTGAGCAAGTGTGCTGGCGTATGGGACAACGAGTCATGGTGACTTGTTCCTGGTCTGTTTCCCCATCAGATTGCTAACTTAAAGAAGGTGCTCGGGAAAAGTTTGGAGACAGAAAGGAAGGAGAGAGGGAGGAGGGAAGAGAGAGGGGAGGGGTGAGTCTAGCACAGTGCCCAGTCTACAAGGTTGTCAAGAATTCTGAATGAGAAAGAAAGGGCCTAGATGCCTCTGCTTGCCAAATGTATCACCTTCCAAAAAGGCACTAACACGTGCCAATGTGCATTTTTTTCCTAGATCAAGGATTGTCATTTTTTTTCTGTAAAGAGCTTAATAATTAGGCTTTGTGGGTCACATGCTTGCTCTAGCATAGTCTTCTGCTTTTGTTTGTTTGTTTTTACAACTTTAAAAATATAGGCCAAGCACAGTGGCTGACACCTGTAATTCCAGTGCTTTGGGAGGCCAAAGCAGGAGGACTGCTTGCACCCAGGGGTTTGAGACCAGCTTGGGCAACACAGCAAGACCTCATCTACACAAAAACTCAAAAAATTAGCTGGGCACAGTGGCATGCACCCTTTAGTTCCAACTACTCAGGAGGTCAAGGTGGAAGGATCACCTGAGCCCAGGGGGTCGAAGCTGTGATGACCTATCACCACTCTATTTACAGCGATCTGCGCCTTAACACAAAACGATATTAAGAAAATCATCGCATTCTCCACCTCAAGCCAGTTAGGCCTTATAATAGTAACTTTCGGCATTAACCAACCCCATCTAGCATTCCTTCATATCTGCACCCACGCCTTCTTCAAAGCCATGCTATTCATATGCTCAGGATCCATTATCCACAGCCTAAACGATGAACAAGATATTCAAAAAATAGGAGGTCTATTCATACCATACCCTTCACCTCCTCCTCACTACTTATTGGAAGCCTCGCCCTCACAGGCATGCCTTTTCTTACAGGCTTTTACTCCAAAGACCTTATCATTGAAGCTGCCAATATAGCATATACCAATGCCTGAGCCCTCTCTCTTACACTAATTGCCACATCTGCACTCCAACCTGGGTGACAGACTGAGACACCAACCCCCCAAAATAACACATGAATATAGAAGCCATTCTTAGTTCATGGGATGTAGCAAAACGGGCCATGGCCTGCATTTGGCCCATGGACCATAGTTGGTCGACCCCTAGTCTAGACAATCCAGAAAGATATAAATAAGAAAGTAAAGGTCACCTGTAGACCCCTCATCTGGAAATAGCTACTGGCACCACTGTGTTGGGTCTCTCTCCACTCTCTCGGGGCGTGCACGTTATGTACATTTTGCCAAAATAGAGTCATGCTCTACACACTGTTTAGTAACTGGCTCTCTTCATTCGACAACACAGTGTAGACCTGGATGCATGTGCTGAATTTACACCTAGGGCATCGTCCTTACAGACAGTCGCCTTGCATTACATGAGCCTAATGTCTCAGGCACATGTCGAGGACAGAAGAGTTACAGCCCCAAGCCTGTGTGCAGTTTATTCACAGAAACCAAAAGGATGAGTGAATGATGGAGTTTGGGGACCTGAGCACATGACGGCGCTCCTTCAGTGGACACCAAGAAGCACTTCTTGCTGATTTTATTACGTATTTCTTTTCACTCACTGCCTTCCAGCAAGGACAGGAAGCAGCAGACAGTGCCGTCAAGGCAGAGAAGCGGAGGCCCAGATCCGCCCATGCTCTGACCCCCAGGCTGGGCTGGAGAGCAGACAGGGCCACACCGAACAGAGACCCATGAGATCAGGCCCGGTAGAGGCGACAGAGCCTCGGACCCAGAGCCACAGAGCCACAGAGGTTGGGGGACTGGTGTCTCTTCCTCGCCTCCTAAGGCACAGGGTACCTGAAGGCAGGCCAGGGGCGACTGGGACTCCATCCATAATCACAACACACAGACACGTCGATCACGTACAGGCTAACGGTGACATCCTGCAAGTCTCCCGCATCCAAGAAGCACAGCCCCTTCTTTCAGGTGAGGACCCCAAAGCACAGAGCGGTCCCGGCACTTGCCCAAGGTCCCTGTGGGAAGTGGGAGACCCCGGTGCTGACTCCTCTGCCTCACTTGGACACCTGTGCTCGCTCCCAGGGCCTGCTTCCTGCAGTGCAAACCAAAGGCACCCATGATAGGGGGTGCCGCAGGGAGGTGGGAGAGCCCCGGGCTGGGAATGAGAGGCCTGCCCCAGTTCCCACCGCACCCTCTAGAAGTGGGAGAGCTTGGGGAGTTACTTGGCCTCTGTAAGCGGCACCTTCATCCAGACAATGGGCGCATGACACTTCCCTGCTCACCCAAGGGCGCGTGGGAGACAGACACAGAAGGGCAGACAGGGACGCACTTTGGATCATGTGATGTAAGGGGTGACAGCAGGTGAGCCCACCTGCCAGGGGAATCACAGAGGAGTAGCACGGAGGCCAGAAAAGGGAAAAGGGCACTGTCAACTAAACCCACCCCCAGTCCCTGCCCTGCCCTGGTCCAGAACTCCCTGTCTCCTCTGGACGATTGTGACAGCCTCCCACTGGGCTTCCTGCCACCCATCTCCACCCGCCGTCTACCCTCCCCACCCTGCCGCCAGCATCACTGTCCTAAAAACTCAGCCTGGCCATGTCACTCTCTGGCTTAAGCCTCTGTGGCGCCCAGCATCCTGTCTGAGCCCCTGACAGGGAACCGAGCCCCCCACTCTCCTGCCGTGCCTCCTCCTCCACTCAGCTTCTCCTGCTCTTGCTTTCATGATGTTTCTCTGGGCCTTTGCACATGCTGTTCCCTCTGATCGATTCACCCTCCCCTTCCTGGGGGCTTCCAGTGTGTCCTTCAAGGCTCATTCCAAGCATCACCTTCCGGGAAGCCTCCCCGATCCCTGGGCAGTCAGACGCTCCCTCTCCCATGCACAGCATGGCTTCGCACTCACAGTCCAGGAATGGGGAGTCTCTGTGTGCACAGATCCCCTGGCCCAGCAGGGACTGGCAAGATCCTTGTCTTCTCATCCTTGTACCCCAAGGATCGGCATGGAGCCTGGCCCAGAGTCAGCCTGCAGCCCGTAGGGGCTGGGTCAAGGGCCAGATGAAAGCCAGGGGCAGCAGACAGACCCGGGGCTGGGCTCTGCTCCCCAACCACCTGCACAGGGTCCCAGCCCACACGCCGGCCTGGGTGGAGCTGGGGTGCCAGTGGGAACCCAGCAGGACAAGCAAGAAGGTGCTTGTCTGAGGCCCCAGCCAAGGGTGACTTCACTGCCAAGTCAGCCTCCCAAACACGCAGGGCGGGGGGTGGGGGTCCGCCCTCCGGGGAGGGGTGGTACCCGGGATGATTTTTAACAGGCAAGGTGCACGCTAGAGGGCCAAAAAGCGAGGTGGGTGAGTCGGGTGGGGGAGACGCCTTGCCCTTAAAAGGGGAACAGCCTCCCTCTCATCTGTCCCTGCTGGGCACATCGCCCTCGTAAAAAGGAAAGAAAAAAAGAAAGGCAGCAAGAGAGGAAAGGCTCGAATCCCAGAGCTGGCACTTTTTCTCACAGGTAATTAGTGCTCATTCGGAAAGAATGGATGACACCATCCCTGGTCTGAGCTAACACGCAAGAGCCCCAGGTGAGGCCGGGTGGAGGCCCAGGGCCCAGCTCACGCCTCCCGCCCCACCCACCCCCACAGTCATGCCCCAAACACGTCTGCCGCAGGAGGGGGCGCCCCTCAGGCTCCACACCTCCCCAGAGGATCTGAGCCGAGCTGTTACCTCTTCCTGAGCCCCCACAGAGTTCCAGGCTCTGCTGGGGCTTCCAGGGGTCACAGGGGAACCACGAGGTGGGTCCTCGTGACCCGATGTGCGAAGGAGGAGATGGAGCCTGTGGGGAGGGAGGGGCTTCTCAGCTATGCCACAGAGAGAGGCAGTGCCAGGGGGCAAAGGATTAGACACGGCCCCCTTGGTGTCAACTTTTAGGAGAAAGGGACACCATCAGCTGTCATTCCCAGGCAACAGCTGCTCCTCAAAGCCCCGTCACAGGGTGAGGATGAGAAGGGCAGAGCTGCCAGCCCACGGGTGACAACTGGGTTATGAGCTGAGATGGTCAGGGTCTGCAACCTCCCAGGTTACAGAGCTAGCACTGGGAGCTGTCACCCTGGGACCTCACTCCTCTAAGGCAGGGTAGAGGCCTGCCAGCTACAGGTCCTGAGAGGCCACCCTGCCTTCTGCTGGGGAGTGCCCTGGGGACAGGGGGATTCCTCCAGGGCGGATTCACTTGTCTCAGGGGGGCATCGGGCACAGGGCAGGTTAGTGTCCGCCAAATTGCCCAGAACCAAAGGAGACCTTTCAGCAGGGCCCATGTTATGGATGGAACTGTGTCCCCCAAACAAGGCATGCTGAAGACCTACCAGAGGCGCAGAATGTGACCTTCTATGAAAACAGTCTTTATAGACGTAGTTCAGTTAAACCGGGAGCATGAGAGGAGCCCTGATCCCGTATGACTGGTGTCCTCTTAGAAAGGGGAACTGTGGCCACAGAGACAGACATGCTGAGAGCAAAGACGGTGAGAAGACACTCAGGGGAACACCATGTGACGGTGAAAGCAGAGGTGGGTGACATGTCTACCAGCCAAGGAATGCCAAAGAGTTTTGGCGACCGCCAAGAGTCGGGGAGGCCTGGGACAGAGTATCCCCCAGAACCCTCAGCAGGAACCAACCCTGGTGACACCTTGATTGCCTGGGAGACAATTTCCTGTTACTTGAAGCCACCCAGTGTGGGACTTGGTTATGGTGGCCCTCACAAACAAATACAGCTTGTGTCCTGGACGTGAGGCCCATGCAGTGAAACCAGGCTCAAAAGGACCTGGCTTGGTTTAATGCTCTGCATTGCCATTGCAAAATGCTTTTTCACTTAAAAAAGAATGGGGACAGGGTCAGCTGGGCATGGTGGCTCACACCTCTAATCCCAGAACTTTGAGAGACTGAGGCAGGAGGACTGTTTGAGTCCAGGAGTTCGAGACAAGCCTAGGTAACATAGTGAGATCTCGTCTCTACAAAAAAATCAATAAATTAGTCAAATGTTGTGGCACATGCATGTAGTCCCAGCTACTCAGGAGGCTGAGGCAGAAGGATTGCCTGAGCCTGGGAAGTCGAGGCTGCGGTGTGGGCCATGATTGTGCCACTGCACTCCACCCTGGGTGACAGTAAAACTCTGATTCAGTTAGATAGATAGAGAGAGAGAGAGAGAGAGAGAGAGAGAGAGAGAGAGAGAAAGATAAGAGTGGGGGGTCTCGCTGTGTTGCCTAGGCTAGTCTTGAACTCCTGGCCTCAAGCAATCCTCCCACCTCGGCTTCCCAAAGTGCTGGGATTACAGGCATGAGCTACCATGCTCAGCTTTAACATCTTTTGAACAAGCAGTCCATGTTTTCATTTTCCTTGGGGCAATACTAATGAGGAGTTGGTCGTGTTTTTCCTGGAAAGTCCCTGTCACAGGCCCAGATATCTCCTGGCAGCTGGGACCAAGCTCAGTACTAGCTGTGACCTGGGTGGGACTGGGTGCCAGCATTGTCGGGATCCCAGGTAAAGTTCTGACTGGCCTCCTACCAACTGGGTTTCTGCTCAGGACAGGATGCTTCTTCCACGGCCCTTATATCAGGTCTCCAGGAGGCCTCATCAGCCCCAGTTCCTCTCAACTGTGAGCCCAAACCAAGCTCAATGTCAGATTTTGCAAAGCAAGGGCTCTCCGGGAACCAAGAGATGTGGCCAGGCATCCTGTGCCCTCCCAGAGCCCTGAGATCTTTTCTCCACTTTGTGCTAATTCAGGTCACATCAGCAGCATTTCCAGACTCCTTCCTGGGCCAGCACCACGATTCTGCACAGAATTCTGGGCCTTCTGGGTGCTTGCTGTAGGGTGTGAGAATCCGTTTCTATTTATTTCTTCTTTAACAAACAAACCCTCCCAGGAGGCAGGTCACCTGGTTGTGGGGGATTTTTATCAGCAGCCCCTGGAGAGAGCTGATACCTTTTGTCCCCACACCCATTCTGTCCCTTGCACCCAAGTGTGGGATGAGCAGGATCCGCCCCCTTGACCTAGTGGTCGGGGGGAGCCCTGGCAGGGACAGGAGGGGACGGAGAAGGCCTGCAGGAACAGGAGGGGACAGACAAGGGCCAGCGGCCTGTTTCCCTGGGCTGCCCAGCTCCTGCCAAAAGCAATACTGTGGATAATCACATGAACTCCCTGCAACAAAGCCCAGGCGAGATAGAGAGATAAAATAAAGCCAGGATAATTGAGGCCCACGGATAATCCCAAATCTAACTTGAGCTCCGAGTTTCAGCTGCAGCAACTCATTCATGTGAACTGGTGAGAACTCCCCTTTTCACCTGACCCCACCGGGTGACAGGCACGGTGGCTCAGGGGGGAAAGTAAGGGGCAGGATGCATGGGGAAGGGAGAGAGTGGAGGGGGAAGGGAAGATGCCCCGGTGTTGGAAGCAGCCCCCCAACCAGCCCACCGGCCCTGAGTGGGTGGAGTTGGCTATACCTCTCACAGACAATTACGATGCCCCCTGCCCGGCCTTTCTCCCCCTCACCCCTTACTCCCCACCCAGCCAACTTCTCCCGGCGCCCTTGAAGCCTCCATCAGGTCCTGCCTCCTCTGGGCGCCTGGCCTGAAAGCACCACCACCCATCCGTTCCTTTAAGATGCCTCTCCCATCTTGCCTGTATTATCTGCCTCCCCATCTTTCTTCCCCACCAGATGATATCAACCTTCAAGCCGGAGCCTTTCTGGCACAATGTTTTTTACCTCTGTGCCTCATAGAGGACCTGGCGTAGAGGAGGAGTGTGCACTGAGTCTTTCTGGGAGGGGGATACTCTAAGGAGGCGGGAGAAGAAACTAGAAAACGGGGAGGAGGGTCAGGCAGAGACAGTGGTGGCTACACCAGGTGGGGGCTGCAGATCGAGCGGGCATGGCTGGATGTCAGCTATATGGATGAATAAAGGAGTGAGTGGACAGGCAAAGCAGAGAAGGATCTTGCGGCCCAGTGGAGACACAGACCTGGACAACCTTGCTTTGGTGGTGGTGGGAGAATGGCAAGGACAGAGGGTGGGCAGGTGACTCCTGCCCTCTTCCAATCCAGGATCCCGGCCACCTGGAATGGATGCAGCCCCTGGGGAGCAGAGTCAGGTAGTGACATTTATCGGGTAACCCCTGTGGCTCCTCTGGGCAGATTCCTGGCACGGGACCCATGCCGTGACCAGGGGAAGGAGCAGGCTCCCTCCACCCTGACCTCCACCCTTCAGAAGAACCAGGAAGCAAGCCATGGACGCCCGCTGGCAGTGCCTCGAGTGAGTTCCAGGGAATCTCCAGACATTAAAGTAAACCTCAGGAGGCGGGCAGAGGCATGTGGGGACACTCAGGGGTGTCTCTGCGCGAAACCATGAGAGTATTCAGGCTTGTTTTGTTACCAAGATCCATCAAGGTCCAGGTCGTGCCTGGGAATTTCAGAGACAACAGGAAGTAGTCACACATCGCCTCCCACCCCCCTTCCCAAGACAATGGCTCTTTTATTTGGGTGCATTTCCCTCCAGTTCTTTCTAGGTGTGGTTTTCTGTACCCAGAACAGTAAAGGCAGAGGCTCCCCACCCCCCATTCCCAGGGCCCCTACGATTCTAAAGTAGCGCACAGCATCCCTGTGGGCAGAGTTGTGGCCCTTCCCTTGTGGGACTCGGGACTCCACCTGGTCTCCGGGCACATTTTTGCAAGGCTGATGGAATAGTCCACACCTGCACAGGTGTGTGTAATCCTCGTGGGGCTCTCAGGGACTCTGAGAAGGCAGACAAGAGGGCTTCAAAGTTGTCCAGGACAACGAGCAAGGAGTGCTACCCCGTAAGTGTTTGCATGCAATCTCCTCCCCCTTCCCCATCTATTCATTCATTTACTTACAGTCCATCAGTCAGTCAGCAAACCTTCTGGGGATCTAGGGAAAAGTAAACCAGAGTCCCTGCCCATTAAGCGTTCTTGTTTTAGAGAAGGAGACAAACAACTACAGAGACAATTACATCTGGGCGAGCTAAGGCACCAGGAGCTGCTGCCTCCCACAGTAGCTCAAAGGATTCCCAGGGAATGGATCCAGCCATCCCTCACCCAGACACGGGTAGGTGGAGACCCTGGAAGGCATCAGACCAAGAGCTCCCTAAGGACACTCAGTAATTGTGTCTCTTCCATCTGGCCCAGAATACTGGGGAGAGGAATTCTGCAAAAGTCTTCCAAGGGTGGGAAGACCACCCTCTCAGTTCCCTGAGACCTGGGACCACGTCCCCCCTCATTAGACGGATAACTCAGTGAGGATGATGGATACAAAAACGTTTTGTAAACTGGAAGTCACTGGATCGAGTTGGGAGTTTATGAGGAGAGAGAGTCATCCTGAGACAGGGTGCCTCCTGAAGGTAAGGGTTGTGCCTCTCTCATCTGACTGGAGGCTCCTATTTTTTGTTTTGTTTTTTTGAGTTGGAGTCTCACTCCGTTGCCCAGACTGGAGTGCAGTGGCACACTCCCGGCCACTGCAGCCTCGACCTGCTGGGCTCCGGCGATCCTTCTGCCTCAGCCTTCCAAGTAGCTGGAACTACAGGTGCGTGCTACCATGCCCAGCTAGTTTTTGATTTATTGTAAAGACGAGGGCTCACCAAGTTCCCCAGGTGGGTCTCGAACCCGCAGGCTCAGGCGATCCACTCGCCTTGGCCTCCCAAAGTGCTGGGATTACAGGCTGAGCCACCAAGCCCGGCCGAGGCTCCTGTTTTAATACCATAGTTCCAGAAGGTTCAGCATCCAGGGTGTGCTCAGTGAACCCTCTTGCCCCACTTCTGTAAATGCTGATGGAACATTTGCCTCAGTATTAAGGCTGACCTGACGCATCTGAACCCTTACACCTCTTACAAGGAAAATCCTAGCTGTTCTTGTACCTCTGAGATCACATGTTTTAACCATTTCTTAAACTCCTTACTATGTATCACCTAGTGCATGAGGTAACTTTGATCTAAACTTACACTAAAGTGTAAATGGCTTCACAACACGATCTCAACATTTTTTTAATTGACAGATTAAAAATTGCATATACTTATGGTATAGATTTGACATATGTGTACATTGTGGAACAGCTAAATCAAACTAATTACCATGTGCATTACCCTCCATGCTTATCCCCATGTGTGGTGAGAACATTTAAACTCTACTCTCTTGGCAATGTTCCAGGACACAGTACACTGTAGTTATGGTAGCTACCGTGTCTTGCTATATAACAAGATCGTACAATCTTGAAGTTAGATGGAAACTCAGTGCTTTGGTTCCCAGGCCTGACTGCACAGGGGTCACCTGGAGAGCTTTAAAGACACCAACGTTCAGGTTACACTTCAGACCCATCAAGTCAGAGACCGCGGGAGTGGGATCCAGGTGTCCACATTTTTTAAATTCTCCAGGTGGGCCGGTCCCAGTGGCTCAGCCTGTAATCCCGTGCCTTGGGAGGCTGAGGTGAGTGGATTGCCTGAGCCCGTGGGTTTGAGACCCGCCTGGGCAACTTGGCGAGACCTCATCTCTACAATAAATCAAAATGAGCCGGGCGTGGTAGCGCGTGCCTGTAGTTCCAGCTACTGGGAAGGCTGAGGCAGAAGGATCGCCGGAGCCCAGCAGGTCGAGGCTGCGGTGGCCGGGAGTGTGCCACTGCACTCCAGTCTGGGCGACAGAGTGAGACTCCAACTCAAAATAAAATAAAATAAAATAAAATTCTCCAGGTGATTCTGGTGTGTAGTCAAGTTTCAGCAGAGTTCTAGCAACTTCTTTCCCAATACAGAAACCATAATCCTTTATTCATTCAACAGACATGTATAAAGCACCCACTCTGTGCCTAAAACCAGGACTGTTTCAGAATCTAATGGTTTCGTAGCCTTTTCTTGGAGACCTCCCATGATGGGGGAGGACTCGCTGCTACCAGAGGCAGATTTTTCCCCAAGGCCTGGTTTTCGGTGGTGTGAGGGAGGAGACTGGCTTGGGAAGGGAAGGCTAAGATGCACTGGCCCTACTGTGTGCCAGCAACAATGTGGAAAACTTCCTGGGCACTGTTTCCTGGAAACAGTGGTCAATAGCTTGTAGGTAATGAACCGTTATGCGAAATCCAATATAGAAATCAGATGCAAGTGAGGATCCGTAAGGGAAGTGACCCCGCTCCCTCCCAGCAGAAAGCCCCCCGATGGGTCAACATGGGGCCCCACAGGATTGCTGCCTCACCATCACGGTTGGTTGGACTCATCCGGTCAAGGCCTTGTCTACAAAACACCGTTCTCCCTGCAACAGTGTTGCAGATGTGGAAACTGAGGCCCAGCAGAGCGGGGGTTCCTGCAACACTGCTCAGGGGCTCACCATCCATGGTGTCACTTGGGGGGAGGTTGGGCTGGCTGGAGGAGGGGGAACATGGCAGGGACCATGTCTGAGTGTCCAGAAAGTCCCTCCCAGGTCTCCCACCAACTTCTCAGCCTCTGCACTCTGCATACATTCTTCCCCCCTGTTGTCCCTTAGGGGCGACAGAGAATCTAACAAACTCATGTATCCCAAGTAGTGGGGACCCAAGTCAGCCCTCCAAAAAGGGACACTTACACGTAAAAGGAACCAAGCTGGGCAGGAAAACACTCGCATGAAAGACTGACTGAGGTGACACTGGGGTCCTGCGGGTGGAAAGACCCACCCTTGGCATTCCCAATCACAGCCTCCTGGGTGGCAGCCTGTGCGCTGAGTCAGGGCAGGGGGCTGGCCGTGACATTAGGGTAAGGACTGCCCTGAAAGTGCTTGGCACGGCGTCTGGCCTGCAGTGGTATATAAGACACTGTTGCTGCTGCTCCTCCCGTGGAGGGGCCCCTGGGTGACCCCCGAACACCTGGGACACCGTCATGACCGCCCAAGAGCAGCCCCTTCCTGGCATTCCTTGTGCCGCCCCCGGAAGCCGAAAGGGAAATTAGGCTGAGAAGGCGTCTTCCTCATAGCTCGATGCGGAGGCCTCTGAAGGAGGATGATTCAGGGGTTGAAGTGCCTGGGGCTCATGGCTCTGGGATGGTGGGTGGGCTGAGGGGGCTAGCCTGAGAGGGAAGACAGCCCCACAGCTCCGAGAGCCAGGCCGGAAGCCAGGTGGGGGCAGCTCCTCTGGGTCCCACCACCAGCATCTTTCCAGGCAGGGGTGAAGGCAACCCAGAAGGGGTGCTCAGAGGTCGGAGGACCGTGAGTCTGGGAGCACCCCACATGGCCACAACCCGGCCTGATGGTGTGAGGTCAGCCATGATGAACTAAGCGTCTGATTCAGACTGGCCCCACTAACAGAGGTTTTTAGCTGAAAAGTCCAGAAGTAGTTCCGGCCCCGGTGAGATTGGATACAGCTCCTCAAATGTCATCACGGACGCCGAGCAAAGTGACTCACACCTGCAATCACAGCACTTTGGGAGGCTGAAGGTAGAGGATCACTTGAAGCCAGGAGTTTGAGACAAGAGCAAGACCTCATCTCTAGAAAAAGTCAAAAAATTAGCCAGGTGTGGTGGTGTGCAACTGTAGCTCCAGCTACTCAGGAGGCAGAGGCGAGAGGATCACCTGAGCCTAGGAGGTAGAGGTTGCAGTAAGCTGTGGTCGTACCACTGCACTCCAGCTTGGGCTATAGAATGAGACCCTGTCTCTAAACATTAATTAATTAATGAAATTAAAATCCCCACATTCTACCTTTTCCCATCTTCCCCCCGCCCACAGCAGAACTGGCTCATGTTCTAGCGTGGTCTCAAGCCCAAGGTGGCCCCGGGGCTATGGCCTCCCATCCCCTCCAGCAGGAAAGAGAAGCATCTCCATCCTAGCATTCCCAGTCCAAGTCCTGAGACCCACTATGACCCACTTGGTCGCATGTCCACCCCTGAGCCAGTCCCTGTGGCCAGAGGTCCGAGGTGCACATGGATTGGCTCGATTTGGATCACATGCACCACCTGGATTCTGCACCCCACTACCTGGGAAGCAGAGATGGGACGGTGATGCGGGATGGTGCCCTGGGCAGGCTGCAAGCAAATGTGCCGGCCGCTGGCTGGCTGCGTGACCCGGGCATCCGGTCCCCTCTCAAGACTTAGTGGACAAGAGCAAATATTTCTAAATTACTCTGTTTATTCAGTTAGATAGAGAGAGAGAACCCTTATGCAGAATCCAATATAGAAATTCGATCCGCCGGGCTTGGTGGCTCAGCCTGTAATCCCGTGCCTTTGGGAGGCTGAGGTGAGTAGAGTGCCTGAGCCCGCGGGTTCGAGACTCACCTGGCAGCGAGACCTCATCTCTCCAATCAATCAAAAAATCAGCTGGGCGTGGTAGCGCATGCCTGTAATTCCGGCTACTCGGAAGGCTGAGGCGGAAGGATCGCCGGAGCCCAGCAGGTCGAGGCTGCGGTGGCCGGGAGCGGCCACTGCACTCCAGTCTGGGCGACAGAGTGAGACTCCAACTCAAAAAAAAAGAAATTCGAGCCAATTGATGATATGTGGGGGAAGCGACCCTGCCCCCTCCTCGCAGGAGGCCCCCGATGGGTCAACGGGGGGTCCCACACAGTTGCCAGCTCGCGGTCACGGTCGGTTGGACTCATCAGGTAACATCCAGGGAAACCTGACATCAAGGCGGCAGCTTGAGAGCCTTGTCCACAAAGGAGAACCAAGGGATCTGGGAACCCCACTCCTGCCATCACTGCAGCCCCTCGGCACCCTCAGCCCTTTCAGAAAGGCACCCCCTTCCCGCTGACCGAGGCCTCACACCTGAGGAGGAAGCAGCGGGGGTGGGGGAGACACGGTTGGAGCCCTGTGGGCGACTTGGCCAGGAGCCAGGTGCATGGAGACAGGGCGACAGCCACAAACAGAGCTGCCTTTGACAATCCCTCCCAGTGTCCCCTGGGGACTGGCCCTTGCCCCTGAGTCCCTGCCTGGTCCCCAGAGCAGGTGAGGCCGATATTGAGTTGTTTCCAAATAAGACTAGAACAGTGATAGCAATGCCCACTCTGGCAACTCAATTGAACTTTATCTCGTTCAGTCATCACTATGACCATGAGAGGCAGAGGCCAAGGGGCCCGGCCCCGCTGTACAAGCCAGTGCTTAGTGAGCCCCTGCTGGGTGGTAAAGGCTGCACGTGTGTAACTCATTTCACCCTCACCAGGGAGGTGTGAGATGGCACCGTCGTTATCCCTGTCCCCCGATGAGGCTCAGAGAAGCGAAAGCACCAGCCCAAAGCCACGGAGCTAGAAGTGGCAGAGCATGGATTTGAACTCAAAGCCCCTCTGAGGAGCAGCTGACACACTTTATTTCGCAGAAGATCACACCATGCGGTCACCGTCTTCAAACCCTCTGAGGGCGGAACAGGAGAGAAGTCCCTGGGAACTCAGAGGATAACGTCTCACGTGGGGACGGATCTGGGAAGCAGATCTCCACTGGACCCAGGAAAGAGCTGTGTGACGCTCAGGACTGTGGGACCAGGGCCGTGGCCGCCTGGTGGTGTGTGTGAGCGACCTGGCACTGGAAGTGTCCAGGCAGGGGTTGACGGTCACGTGGGACAATGTGATGGGGACCTCGAACTGCTGGGGAGGACAAACAGGCTCAGAGTCCCCTTTCGGCTCTGAGGTGCTGGGATTTCAAGTTTGGTTTCTCTAACCTCTCCCCCGTCTGCAGCCTCAGCCCCTCCAACCCACTGTCCACACTGCAGACCGGTGAGCCTTCCACAACATCCCCAGCCACGCTGCCCCTGCCGAAGTCCCCTGGCAGGGACTTCAGGGATGGCAGGGACGGCTTGGCTCTGCTCTGGGATGTCCAGGCCTCAGCTGGAAAGACTCAAGGGGCAGGAGCTGGACGCCTGGAAGGGAGCCAGACACAGAGCTTATTTGGAGGGGCCCTCTTCACACATCTGGCTGTCGACGCTGGCGTCGGCAGGACCTCCACAGGGCTGCAGGCTGGACACCTCGACGTGGCCTTGCCGGGCGGCCCTCCATGTGGACTAGTTTGGGCTTCCTCACACCGTGATGGCCAGCTTCAAAGAGTGACTCTCCTAAGAGAGCGGGACGGAAGGGCATTTTCACGACCTAAGTGTGGAAGTCACAGTGCATCATACACAGTGCTGCACCCGGGTTCCAGGAAAGGGGGACACGACCCAGGGCTACAAGGAGGCATGCCAAGGCCACACTGCAGGAAAAGTGGGGGGGGGGAGCTAGTGCTGCGGCCATCTTAGGGAAGCAGAAGCTGCCCCATGTCCCTCCTAAGTGGGGCCCAGGCCCTCACCACAGCTGACACAGCTCTGGTCTCGCCAGCCTTTCCACATGCTGGGCCTTCCGACCAGAGAACTTGTCCATACACTCCACCTCCACCCGGTTCACCTGGCCCACCTCTACTCACCCCTCAGGGCTCAATAGAGCTCTCATCTCCTCCCCCAGGAAGCCTGCTCTGACCCCCGCTGGCCCTTTGCTGAGTCAGGGCTCCCTGGTCCATTACTACATCTGAGGAGAAGTGGCTTCTCTGTGTTGATCTCACACAGACTTCGACGGTGTCTGCACTGTCTACCATGATGTTCCCAGCACCTGGTCAAATTCCACCCTCTTTCTGGGTCCAGCCAGCAGCCACCTCCCCCAGGAAGCCTTCCCCGATGGCACCGGAAAGCATTTCTTGCTCTCCCACAGTGCCGCCGAGCCCCAGGCAGGTGTTTGGGAATGCCAGAGGAAAGGAAAGAACTGCTCTCGCTGTTCCCAAGCCAGAGCTTATTACTGCAGTGAAAGAAGCAACATCGCCAGCCAAGCTTGGAGAGTAGTGATTAGAACAAGGGCATTGTTCTGGGGCTGCCGACTGCATACCTCAGGAGTGAGGTTCGCGCAGCCTACGGCATGTCAACATCAACCCCTGCCCATAGCACCAGGCCCAGGCTGGAAGGGAGCCAGACACAGAGCTTACAGGGACAGGAGGGGTAGGGCCCCAAGGGGTGACTGCATCCGCCTCACCTGGAGACCTATTGGAAATCAATTCCCAGGCCCTGCCCAGACCCACTAAATCTGTAGCTGAGGGGCTGAATGCCCAGGAATATGCCTCCTTGACAAGCTCCCAAGGTGATTCTGAAGCCTCATCCCTGTCCCAAACCCAGTTAGAGCCCGTCCACACCTGCCCAGCTCCCCTCGAGGTTACAACAAGATTCAGAAAGCCGACCTGACTTAGGGGAGAGGGCAGAGGAGATGGAATCTTCAGCCGGGAAACGGGGTCAGATCTCTTGAGCTGAGGGACCCAGGTCAAGTTACTACACCTCTCTGAACACAGGTGCATTTACCAGGAAGTCAAGGGAACTTAAACTTCAAGGCCTCTCCAAAGCCCTGGGAGGGGCCCTCGCATGGGCTCGCTTGTTTGGGTACAATTGGCCAAGGTAAAATATATTTTTTTTCTTTTTCGTAAAGAATCTCCCTACTGTCAGGCTGCATAAGCTCCAAGCCCCTCCAGAAATGAAGAGACTAATACGGACCTCATGCAGTTATAAGGGAACAACTGAGCAGGTGTTAATGAAGCCACTGGTGCAGTGCCTGACTCTACCACAGAGGAGAGGTGTGGCCAGGGCCTCCGTCTCCCATGCCTCGGTGTCCTCATCTGTGAAATGGGGGTGAATCAGGGTCACCTCACCACGTGGCGTGAGCAGGAAGGAGCCAATGTGGGAAATGCACCTGACTCGGGCTGGGCACCGGGGCATGAGCCCTCTAAGAGCTGACCAGTGTCATTGTGGGGGACACAGGACCGTTGACAAACAGCTGTGTGAGCGAGTGAGCCAGAGCAAGCACAACCTCCGTGGAGGCAACCCAGCCCACGAGGATGGCATGGTGATGCCTCACGTGCTTTTGAAACCAGGTTTCCTGGAAACTCAGGATGAAGATTAGACCCTCCTTCACCGAGTCAGTGGAGAAAATCCCAAGAGGCAGGAGAGTGAACTCCACGCACCAGATTCGCTGCAAATCTGGGACAGGAATGGACTTGACCTTGGGTGGCGATTTCTCAGAAGGTGCCTGCTCTGAGGAAGGGTGTGAACGTCCACATTAGAGAATGGGGGAAGGTTAGGGCAAGAGGAGAGTTGAGGCTGGGGGTGTCATCTGTGCCAACTCCCTCCTTTGCGTCCCATACTACAAGCAGTTGTGAATTCAATCCAAGCTGGAGGACTAGAAAGATGCTGGGTGACCAGGGTCACCGATACACGTGACATTTTCATGGAGGACTTTCTGGAGGAGGTTACTTTCGAGCAGGGGAGGGAAGTGACAGGGATCAGCAGAAAGAGAAGACAAGGCAGGAAACGCGACAGTCACCAGCGTAATTATGAACATTAGGTGAGCACACGCTCCGTCAGAACTTGCCTAAGTACTGCGCTCAGACGCTCTTGTTTTTGGAATTCTTTTGTTGTTATTTTGTTTGTTTCATTTATTTTTATTTTTTGAGTCATCGTCACACTTTGTGGCCCAGGCTGGGGTGCAGTGGCACGATCACGGCTACGATAGCCTTGACTTGCTAGGCTTAGGCATCCTTCCATCTCAGCCTTCCAAGTACCTGGGACTATAGGCATGCACCACCATGCCCGACTAAATTGTATTTTATTATTTTATTTTAGAGATGCGGTCTCGCCGTGTTGCCTAGGCTGGGCTCGAACTCCTGGGCTCAGGCCTCTGCTTCCCAAAGTGTTGGGATTACAAGCATGAGCCACTGCACCCAGTCTATTTGTTTTTATACTAATTTTTTTTTAAATTTGGAAACAATTGTAAACTTATAGAAAATGTCTACATATAACACTGATTTTTTTTCTGGAACCATTGAAGAACTTGTTTTCTACCAACAAGGGCGCAAAACCATCAGATCAGAAGTTAGCACTGGCACGTGACTACCTTCCGCACTACAGACCTCAGGCTGGTTTTGCCAACCATCCCAATGATGTCCTTGATCATAAAAAGACCCAGTTCTGCATCTAAGTTGCATGAAGTTGTCAGGTCTCCTTCAGTGTGGACCAGTTACTCAGGATTTCCTTCATGTCCTTGACACTTTTGGAGATGACAGATCACTTATTTTGTAGAGTTGGGGTCTGACTGATGTTTCTTGTGTCTAGATTTAGGTGACACGTCTGTGTCAGGGTAACAGGTAGCAGCACCTGTCGGGGACTTTGGATTTGTTTCTTTCATGGGGGTGAAGGTAGTGTCTGCCAAGTTTCTCTGCTGTCAAGTTACTCTTTCTCCCTTTGTCATTAATAAATATTTTCTGAGGAGCTACTTTGAGACCATGTAAGGATCCCATTCCATTTATTCACTTATGTATAGCAGTGTTGATGCATAGTTTCGTATGGCGGTCAACAGGTTATACTCCATGGCTGTCGTTGTTTATTTGAACACTCACACGGTTTCAGATTGAGCCAGGGGCTGCCCTTTCAAGTCGGTCCTGGGGCATTCTGATGTCTCTCCATCATTCTTTGTGCATTCCCTAACTTCCTGGCACAAAAATGTATTCCAGGCTCATTCTGTCCCTTCCCTGCCCTGGCCCTAGAATCGGCCATAGTGCCAAGAGATCCTGGTTACTTCAGTGGAGAGCCGTTTATGGAAGCCAAGGTCTGCTCACGCTAGTGGGCAGTTGCTGCTCCCAGGACTTCTGGAAGACAGGGGTGTGGGGGCGGGCGAGGCGGGGTAGGAGGTACACAGTGGACCCTGGGACAACATGGGCTTGAACTGTGCAGGGCCACTTAGACACAGATTTTTCTTGTGCTGCAGCCACCCCAAGACAGTGAGACCAGCTCCCATCCTCTTCAGCCAACTCAGCGTGAAGAAGGTCGGTGAAGACTTTCATGATGATCCATTTCACTTAATGAATAGCAAATGCATTTTCTCTTCCTTCTGATTTTCTTAATAACATGTTCTTCTCTCTCGTTTACTTTCTTGTAAGAATACAGTATCGAATACATACAACATTCAAAATATGTGTTAGCCGTTTGTTATTGGCAAGGCTTCCGGTCAACAGTGGCCATTAGTAGTTAGGTTTGGGGGAGTCAAAAGTTATATGCAAATTTTTGACTGCATGGGGGTTGATGGCGCTAACCCCGAGCTGTTCAAGGATCAACAGGTTCATATACACTTAAGTGTGTATATGTAAGTATGTACATGTAATATACACATTTACATCCAGATTTATTTCTCTCTTATACTGAAAGCCATGAGTTCACACTGATACCTCAAATTCCAATCCAAGGCCAGGCACAGTGGCTCACACCTGTAATCCCAGCACTTTGGGAAGCCAAGTCTGGAGGACCACTTAAGGTTAGGAGTTCCAACCAGTCTAGGCAACACAGCAAGATCCCATCGCTACAAAAAAAAAAATTTTTTTTTAATTAGCCAGGTGTGATGGCATGTGCCAGTACTTGGGAGGCTGAGGTGAGAGGATTCCTTTGGCTCAGTAGTTTGAAACTGCAGTGAGCTGTGATCACACCACTACAGCCCAGCCTGGGCAACAGAGTGAGACGTTACCTCTAAAACATAAATAAATAAATTCTGATCTAACACCACAGGGCTCGTTTTTGTTTTCTCCCTCTCTACATTTGCAATTCCTTTCTCTGATGTGAAATTCTAGGCTTTCTATATCCTTAATGTATTTACCAGTTTGATCAATATCCACCCCAAACACACACACACACACACACAGGGACACACTTTCCCCCCACCTGGGCTCGGGCCCTCCACCCAGACCTTCCTACCACCTGGTCACCCTACTACCTTCATTGCTGGGGCTCTGACACCCTCTGGAGGCCACTCCCTCGCCCATGTGGACCCTTCTCATCCCTCCATGGGTGACCTTCTCCCCTAGCTCAGGCTCTGAGCACCTCTGGGCCACTCTGCCCACGGACAGCTGCTTTTCCAGAGCTAGCAAGTGGCAAGGCCTAGATGCCCACCCAGTCTTGTGTGATCCAGACCCTATGCTCTTGATCACTGTGTTCCCTTAAAAAAACTGAGAACCAGCACATTTTGTCTGCCCAGTATTTTTTTTTCCCAGTTGGAGCATCAAGAAAACTCAGGGAGTTCTCAGCCCCAACTTGGACTGGATCCCCTGGGCACCCCACCTCTAGCCCTTCCACAGGAATACAGGCCAGCCCCTCTGCTCCCACTGGTCTGTGACTTTAGAGGGGCTCAGACGCCTCCCTGGGGCTGAGATCGTGAACTGGGAGTGATCTGCCTGCCTATGGCAGGTAATAAAAACAGCTTGCCATTCCACAGCACTCTAAAGTTTGCAAAGCCCTTGGTAAATCTGCTGAGTCTCCACAACAGGTCTACCAGGTACAGATTAGCAAACGCATGTTATAGTCAGTGAAACGGAGGCTCATACAAGGGAAGAGACTTGACCCAAGTGCACATCACACAGCTGGTGGGCGTCAGAGCTGGGAACCGGCTGACCCAGGCCCAATCCTCTGCGCACACCCCTGTCCCCACCTGTCCACTTCCCTCTTTGGGGCATGGCTTGGCTCAGAAGGGCTCATATCTTCTCTGAGCCCCTCCTGAGGGCCCCCAGGTGTGTGGCTCCAGATCACACCTGGTGGGACCGGGCAGTTCCATCCCGGCCCTTCGGAGCACACAGTCTCGGGCAGACACCACGGGGGACATCTTGAGGCCTGCACCCTTTCCTCCTGGAAGCCCAGCCTCCCTTTCCTTATAACCGGGACCAGCAAACAAGGGGTGAGTCAGTGCTTTGTACAGGTTGACCCTCATTTGGCTCCTTGTCCCTCAGTGAATCCCAGAACCCGGGACAGGCGTCCTCTCTCAAACAGGGTATGAGCCCAGCCCGTCCGAGTCTCACCAGAGGAAGCCAGGTGAGGATGAAACCCCCAAAGTCAGCAGGTGCTGGTGCCAGGGCCTGCCTGTGTGGGAGGGTGGCTCTCCCTGCCCAGTTTGGTGGCTCCGCTCAGGCCTCATCATGGGTGGGGCAGGTGGGAGGGCACACCTCTCAGCCCCGCACGTGTCCGGGGCCCCTGAGCCACCAGCACTGCCTCGCGGGAGCCCCAGGGAAACCGGGTGACTCCTGGTCCTCAGGAGAGACGCCTGTAGTGAGTCAGCCCAAGCTGAGCTCAGCACAGAACTCCTCACCTGACCCCGCTGGGGACGCCACTCCCTATAGTGGGAACAGCCTCTACTTCCCCCAAATGCTACAGAAGGCACTGCCCAGGTACGTGATGGCTCGCAAGGCAAGCAGGCCAATGCCCACCAGGCAGGACCACTGGGTGTTTCCCAGGCCTCTGCCCATCCCAGACAACCACAGGGTCCCCTCATCTTCCCCAGTCTTTCTCCCCAAGGGAGGAGCACAAACAAGGTTATGGCCAGCTGAGGGGTCATTGGCAACAGGTCCTTGACCCGGAGAGCCCTCCGTGGCCCTGTAAAGGAGAGACCACATGCAAAAAGTACCTCCTGCTGGAAGGTGAGGCACACACCAGCCAAGCGGTGGTGAGGCCACCTGAAGTGAAGGGGGGTGGGCAGAGGTCCTGGGGGCGCCGGCGGGCTCAGCCCTGGCTCCCAGCCCTGCCTAGTCACACCCCGTGTCAGGGCGTCAGCTTCCCCAGCTGCAAAACAAGATGGCTGTTTCTGGTCTGTGGTTTCTGTACTGTGCTCCAGAGAGCGCTGGGATTCTGCAAAGATGTCTCTGTGACCCACTGGGAGAGGGGCTGAGACAACGTCCTCAGAGCTGGCCCTTGGACATCTCTTCATATCAGACAGAGAGGCTGGAAGGGGTTTCCGTTTAAGGTTTGGCTAGCAAATAACAACATATGAAAACTCAGATGTGCCCAGAAGCCCCTCTGCACCGCCTTGCCCGGCTTCCTTCCCTCTTCCTTTTCAACAGCCTCGTTCAGCACCCAGCCAGCACAGACCTCCCATGCACACAGGGCCCAGTCAGGCCCTGGGTGCGTTCAGACATGACAATCATGTCCTCCCAGCCCAGGATAGTCAGGAAGGTACCTGTGAACAGGTAGGGATACATCCAGGTCCAGTAGTCGGGGCTGGGGCCCAAACTGAGCTGATATCTGCCTCAGTTTCCCTAAGGTGCTTGTCCTTGAAAGATAAAACTGTGAGCCTGCTGAGAGAAGAAACCCAAGGTTCCCTACATCAATGCCAGGGAGATAAGGACAGGGTTTCATTCCTACCCTTGGGGGTCTGGGGCACCAGGGAGCTGATACTTAAAGAGATCATTGCTCCTTAAATAATTAAAAATAGAACTACCATAAGATCCAGCAATCCCTAGCTGGGCTCGGTGGCTCAGCCTGTAATCCTGCACTTTGGGAGGCTGAGGTGAGTGGATTGCCTGAGCCCGCGGGTTCGAGACCCACTTGGGCAACTTGGCGAGACCTCATCTCTACAATAAATCAAAAAATTAGCCGGGCCTCGTATTGCACGCCTGTAGTTCCAGCTACTTGGAAGGCTGAGGTGGAAGGATAGCCGGAGCCCAGCAGGTCGAGGCTGCGGTGGCCACTTCAGTCTGAGCGACAGAGTGAGACTCCAACTCAAAAAAAAAAAAAAAAAAAGATCCAGCCATCCCACTACTGGGTATATATCCACAGGACAGAACATCAGAATTTCGAAGAGATATCCACACCCCATGTTCAGGGCAGCATTATTCACAGTGGCCAAGATACAGAATCTATCGCCGTGCCCAGAGGGATGGATAGATTTTTAAAAATACCCTTCATATATACAGTGGAATACTATCCAGCCTCAGGAAGGGAGGAAGTCCTGTCATTTGCAGCAACATGGCTGAACCTAGAGGACATTACGCTAAGGGAAACAAGCCCGGCCCAGAGTCGGATACTGCATTATCTCACTTCTCTGTGCGAACCTACACACTCCAACTCACAGAAGTGGAGGATAGAATGAAGGTCACCAGGGGTTGGGTGTGGAGGGGCTGGGAGTTGTTGGTCAAAGGACACAAAACTGCAGCTAGACAGGAGGAATAAGTTCAAGAGATTGACTGCACCCCATAGTTTATACCAAAGTATTGTATTTTTGAAAATTACTGAGAGCAGATTTTAGGTGTTCTTACCAAGAAAAAAAATGATAAATCTGTAAGGTATAAAAAGCGATAAGTCTGTGTATGGTAATTCGTTTGATTTAGCCATTCTACAATGAACAAGACCCAAGTGACCTGAAGGAGTCTATGACATCTGAGGAAGAACCGTCCAAGGCAGGGGGGCAGCTTGAGCAAAGGCCCTGGAGGTGGGAACGGGCTTGGCCTGTTGGAAGACAGAAAGGCTAGCATAGGCGAAGCTGTCTCCTCACAGCCCAGTGGCCTTATTGCCTTGGGGGTACCTGCCCGTCCCCCACCCCCGGCCCACCCTGAGGCTTGGGAACACGGTGATTTATCTGCTTCCTCTGTCTCCTAAAACCCAGCTGCCCTTGACTCTGAACTTTGGATCCAGAGTCACAAGACAAAAAGAATTCCTGCCTCACGGACACCAGGCCCCAGCTATGCGGGGTACCTGGTCCACTCCAGGGCGGGCTGGGAAAATCCCCAAGAGAATAAGGACTTCAGGCAGTTGGCTGTGTGACTGCCTTCCTGTACCCTGCCCCAGCCTGCCTGGGCTCCGGTGCCCAGACACGTGCCAGTCTCTACCTGAAGGGAGTGGGCCCTGGCAGACAGAGCTTGCCCAAGAGAAGATGATGCCATGGCCTCTGGCCTGAGGACCGGCTCTGCCGAAGGTGATGGGGCAGCTTGTCACAGTGGCGGGGCAGGGAGAACAGGCTGCCCCTGCCTCCAAAAGAAGGCAGGGGGGATGTGTCAGCTACTCCCAGCATGAACCTCGAACCTCGGCTCTCCTGCCACCCCCCCAGGCCTGCCTGGGGACCTGAGGGGCCGTTTCAGTGCCTAAGTCAGCATCTGCCATGGGGCCCTTTCCAGAGGGCAAGGTGGAGGAGGGGCTGTACTGGGGAGAGGGAGGGGGTGAAAAGGGAGGAAGGAGGAGGGAGGGGGCGAGGAGCAAGAGGGAGGAAGGTGGCGGAAGCAGCACCTCAGAGCAGGTTTTACGGCCAACGGCTCCACCCGGTTGGCAGGGGTTCCCGATTGAGCTGTCACAGTGGAGACAGTCGGGCGGGTGGAAGGCGGCAGCGGCGGGCTCCCATCCCGGGTTGGCACAGCTGACATCTCATGGGGTGGCCAGGTGTGGCGGGTATGTCTGAAGGCCCCAGTGAACACCAAGGTCTCAGGACATCTGCCTTGTCTTGGGGCCACGCTTCCTCTCCAGGGGGGATCTCACGACCCCCTCACACCTGCAACCTTCAGTGGCTCCAAGCTGCTCTGGCCTCGCACCTCCCCTGGGCCGCCCTGCCTGGGAAATCCTTCCCCTGCTGGTCCCAACACCGACATCTGCCTGCCTAAGTCCTGTCCCACTCGTGTCCTAAGTTGTTTGGGACTCAGCCGGAAGCCTCCCTGGTCCCTCCCTCTCTCCCAGGGTTCAGTCTCCTCTTCCCACGGGCTCCCTCCTCCAGCACAGGAGACAGCTCCCATCTGCTCCTCACCGGGGCTGTCTGTGCTCCTTCAGGGCAGACACCCTGAGGGACATGCCCAGGACACTTGGCATCCCCGTGCCTGGTGGAGAAGGTCCTCAGAGGACGCCAGGCAGACGAAGGGATGAAGGACCCAAGAAGCCACCTGCCAATCTGGAGGTCCCCGCCTGAACCAAGTGATTGGACGTGGCACAGCCTGGAGTGGGCAGCCTGGCCCATGGGGCCCAGCTGACCCGCACATGCTTGCCGACGTCTGAACACAACTCATCAAGTTGCAGGACTTGACTTCAGTTACAGCAAACCCACAGGGAGAGGAACAAGCTCACTGACACTTCGAAGGGTCATTGCTATGGGGACGGGGTGGGGGGGTGGCAGTGGCGATCACCTCTTTGGAATAAAAGACAACTAAATGCTCAGTGTGAAGGAAAAAGGCTGCAGCCTCTGGAAGCCACTCACTGAGCCCTGCCTTCAGGGTCCCTCTCCCACTCTAAGCTTGGCCTCAGTTTACCCATCTGTAAGATGGGGAAATAAGGCCACAGCAGAAGGCCGTGGGAGAGCAGGCAGAGAGCATGAGGAGACGGAGGGTTCTGGAAGGAGGGAGCTGGAGCCCAGTGTGGCCGGTGGGGGTGGGAGGAGGAAGGAGGCGGGTAGAGATGCGGGGAGTGTGGTGAGCCAGGCTGGAGGACAGGGACAGGGACAGGGACAGTGCCTGCTCTGATGGAACAGAATGGCTGGTGGGCCAGGCCTTGAGGGTGAGGTGACGGGCAGGTGGCTGGCACCCTGAGTGCTGGAAGTCCCTGGTGGCTGACCAGGGAGGACTTGGACACTCACCAGGGTTCCGCCAGCAGCTCCCCAAACTCACCCCGGGGCTGGGGGCCACACCCGCCCCCTCCCCTCCCCAGAGCCTCCAGAGCCAGGGCTTTCCCCAGATCTGCAGCCATGCCCCTCCCACTTCACAGCCACCTGCAGTCCCAAGGAGGGCCCTGCTGAGCTGCGGGGCAGTCCCACTGAAGGTGGGCGGCCCTCGGGGACTGCATGTACATATTGAGCAGAGCACTGTGGTTCGGGCTTTGGGAAGGTTTTCATCTCAGTGTTCCTCCCATCGGTCTGGGAAGATCTGGGCAGGATCTCCTGACCTCGCAAGATCCAGGTGGGGCTCCTTTGGGGGATGATGACACCTGACCCAAGTGTGGTCGTGTTTCTGTGTCACCGACACTTGTCCAAGCCTGTGGCTCCAGGGGTGGCCCTCAACACTAAGCCCAGAACCGACCCAGACTCAAGACCAACTCAGCTGCCCCAGATCTGGACCCACCTGCCTCCCTACCCCACCACAGTTCCCTGGGGAGTGGGCTCCATGCCCTAGCCCCTGGGTGGGCTCTTGGCTGAAGGAGAACCACCTGCTACTGCCTCAGTACCAGGGACTTGTCCACCCCTGCGAGACAGGGTCAAACCTACACGCTGAGCTGGTGGGAGGGGCGGTCTGGCACCTCTGGGGGATGGAAGGGCGGGAGAGAGCTGGGCATCTTTGTTCCAGAACAGGACAGGGGCCAGGCTTAGAGCCAGGGTTTCTGTGCTCTCCCCATGTTCTAGAATGAGCCATCCAATAAAGGTGCCCAGACTTTAGGCTCTGAAACCAGACAAACCTGGGTTTATATTCCCACCCTGCACTTCCCTGCATGGGACCTCAGGGAAAACCCTGACCTCTGAGCCTCAGTTTCCTCCTCTGCAAAGTGGAAATGACAGAAACATTCACTTTGAGGAGTCACTACGAGGAGGAAGGAGTCCAGTGAGAAGTGCAGGTGAAGTGGGCCTGGCACAGAGAAGAACTTGATAAACGCCTGATATCATCATCATCAGAAAGGTGACATAGTGCCCCCTGGGAAAAGAAGCCTGTAGGCTGCCTGGTTCCACTCGGAACAGGGATTGAGCTGAGTGCTGTGTGTGGCTCAGGCCTGTAATCCCAGCACTTTGGGAGGCGGAGGTGAGAGGATTTTCTGAGCCCAGGTGTTCAAGACCAACCTGGGCAACTTGGCAAGACCTCATCTCTACAAGAATAATAAAAAAATTAGCCAGGCATAGTCGCGCACCTGTAGTTCCAGCTATTTGGAAGGCTGAGGCAGAAGGATCTCCTGAGCCTAGTGGGTCAAGGTTGCAGAGGCCATGAGTGTGCTTCTGCACTCCAGCCTGAGCGTCAGAGTGAGACTCTGACTCAAAAAAACAAAAAACTAAAAGAGCAGGGATCGGGTGACCCGAGACCTTCCCAGCCTTGTCATGGGCAGGGGTGGTACCCTGTCCATCTCTGAATGCCAGGGCTTGGCACCCAGTAGGTGCTCAGTAAGTGTGTGTTGAATTGATTTAATCCAAAATATAATCAGAGGGGTTGTAATGATCATGAGTGCTGGGGGACAGCTTTGCATTACTTTCCAGGTCCCCAGGTGCTTCTCTGGGGGCTCTGGAAGGAGGATGGGCTTCCAGGAGCAGGGCTGGGCTCCTCCACGCCCTTGTACTAGATATGGACAAGCAAAGCCTAGAGAGGGGTAGGGCTGGCCCCAGGCCGTGCAGGCAGGCAGGCCAGCTGTCCGAGGTGGCCAGGCCACCTCCTCAGCCTCCCCTCCTTCTGCCAAGCCCTCCTCACTGCCTCTCAGTCACATCCTGTCCCTGCAGCCCCTCCCAGTTCCCACCACCCAAACACCTGACACCAGGCTTTCCCCAAGGAACTCCCAAGACAGTGTCTATACCAGTCACATGACACACCTGGGTCCTCGAGGACTGGCCTTCCTCCAGAACTCTCCACCACAGCTGTCCCCAACCCTTCTGAGATTCTACTCTCTCCTCCTAGGAACGCCTGTCTTAAACACCGCCTCCTATAGAAAGTCCTCCCCTGATGCCTGCATGCCACCGGCCAGCCAGGTGTGGTTCCTCCCTCCCTTAAGATCCCGGGCTGTCCCTCACCTCACTCTGCTGAGACTCAGTCCCACAGCCTCTCTGTAGGAGTTCTTCTCACCCCCACTGAATGCCTGGCCTTGAGTCTTGTGATGTCTGTTTTGCAGGACTGGGAATGGGTTCGGTGGACGTCTGCTGGGCCCACCTGTGCCAGGTGATAGCAGTCTGTGATGGTTAATGACAGTTGTACTCACTTGTCCAGGCATCGTGCTAAGTGCTCAGCAGTCATACCTCACTTAATCCTCCCGTAGGTATTAGTATCCCTTCATTATGGATGAGGAAACCGAGGCTAAGCCATTTGCTCGAGGTGCACAGTGTGGTGGGTGGCAGAAGCGAGTGGTCTGACACCAAAGCTTCCCTGTAAAACACCATCCCTGTCCTCAAGCCAGCCCCTAGGGAAGCTGGACATCTGTCTGATAGGCAGTGTTCTTGTCTTTGCCCTGACTACCCAGCATCCAGTTCCACCTCCCACCAATAACCTGCGCCTTGGTGGAGACCCCGCACACAGTTCTCTAAAGCATTCCCAGCCTCCCTTACAGCTGGGGCATGATCATGTGACTGGGGCTCAACCCATCAGAAGTGCCTGTTGAGATTTGAACCCAGAGCGAGTGATGCAAAGATGGAGTGTCTAGGTAGGGGTGGATGGTGTTGACAGAGGCCACAGGGTACAGTCTGTCGAGTCTAGAGTGTGGTGCCCATGGTGACCAGTTCTGTAGCAAGAGGGGAAGAGAGGGAGGGGTGCTGGGCTGCCTACCAACAGGCACTCCTGCTCTTCCCTGCTCATGAGCCCAGGGGCTTCAGAGAACTCCTTGTGCCGGGTCCCGGGAGGTGAGGCGGGGAAACCCCTGGGAAGAGGTGTCCTGAGACATGGATGCAGGAGGCAGTAGATGTGCTCAGGCATGGACAGCCATGCAGGACTTTGAGGGAAGCCACCTGAGGACAGTGACAAAGACCCCGGTCCCTGCCAGCCTGGCTGAGCCACAGAGTCACACTTCTGGCACTACCCTACCTCTGAACTTGCTGTGGGGTGACAGGAAGGCCCCAAAGTGGTCCAGGCCTTTGCATCAGGTCTTCATGGCTCATGGCTGCGGGATTGTCACCGCTAGGCTGTCCACGGCAGCACCAATGCCCCAGTGCTCCCTGGGTCAGAACCTGGGTAGTGGTGTCTCTGTGAGGGGTGCAGTGGATGTGCTTGGGAGTCAGCCTGTCACTGGCCTGGTGACCTCAGACAAGTCCATAAAGCCCTCTAAGGCATGTCCTCACCTGGAGAGTGGGGCTCCCAGGGTGGCCGCAAGGACCCAGGAGGACGAGCTTGAGCTCTTAGAATAGCGTGGGCTCACACAGCGCTGCTGTTAGTAATAGTAGGATCTGTTCCTGCAGCTCTTGTGGGTGAGGATTATCATCTCCATTTTATAGATGAGAAAATAGAGGTTCGGAGAGGTGAACTCATGTGCCCAAGGCCATGCAGCAAGAGGCAGAATCCCAACTTGAACCTGGTGTGACTCCCAAGGCCTGTCTCCTCCCACCTGAGCGGCCTCCTACACTGGTGATTGCTGAGAGGGGGCAAGTGACCAGCAGAATGGCTGCTGGGTAGGAGTGGTGATCCCCACTTCTTTCCTGTAACCCCCCACAGAACCCTGGGCCAGACTTTTTCCACAAAGGGCCACATAGGAAATATGGGGGTGCCAAAAACATTTTAAGAGATGTTATTTACGTATTACTTGTCAAAGTTGAATTAAATTATGGCAGCGATATGTAGTATGACATTTGCTCAACCTTACTTCCACCACTTTCTTTGTCCTGTCATGTGGTGGTGCATTCACTTGATTACCACCATCTTTTGAGTGAATGTCATACTTAAAATGCGTATGCATTTTTTTGGCGCCACTCGTATTTTAGGTTGTGAGGGCCACATGTGGTGACTCTTGAGTGTTCTTTTTCTTCCAACCCTTTAAAAAATGTAAAAACCAGCCAGGCATGATGGCTCACACCTGTAATCCCAGCGCTTTGGGAGGCCAAAGTGGGAGAACTGCCTGAGCTCAGACCAGCCTGGGCAACACAGTGAGACTTCATTTCTAAAAAATAAGAAAACAAAAAATTGTAAACACCATTCTCCTTAGCGGGCCGCGCAAAAGCAGGCCTGATTTGCCATTCCACCCCAGGTAAGCCCTCCTGGGACTGACTTGCCACTTGCAGGCAGGGCGACCTCAGAGGCAGTAGGGAGCCCGTGTGGGCCCGCCCCGTCCTGGCCAATCAAGTTCATGTGTCTCCAAGATAGTGTCCAGCTGGATGAGGACCAAGATGAGGTGGCAAAGTGGACGGTCATGGGTTTGGACTCCAGTCCCTGCTCTGTCGCTTCTGTCAGGGTGGACTCGTTTCAACTCATGCCTAGAATGAGGACGATAATTGCGCCAGCCTCGTGGGGTGTGCGTAGACTCAAACTTCCCGGAAGCACTTAGCAGCGCCTGGCAGCTGGCTGCTGGAAGCATCTGGCGGCTGGCCCTGGTCAGGGCCCTTCCTCTGAACAGCATCGACACCAGCTTCTGGACATGGTTGCGTGACCAGCTGTGCTTGATACCCATGAACTTTGTGTAAGTCCCTGCCCCTCTTGGGCCTCAGTTTCCCTGTCTCTAAAAGCGGTTAACTGGACAGATCGCCGAGGGCCCAGCCGCCCTCCAGGAGTTAATAAAATGAAAGACATCCATGCATACGTGGGCCATCTTGCACCCAGGGCTCTCCCAGGTGGGGGGAGGGGTGGCTCAGCACAGCACAGCATGGAATGGAGGGAGCCCCGCCCAGCTTGGCACCACAAGCCCCTCCCACAGTATGAGGGAGGCTGGGGGAGGCAGAGAGTTCTCCCCCACCCGAGCCACTGCTTTACCCCAGGCTCCCTTTGGACCCTGAGAAACCCATTGGCCACCCTCCCCACAGCCCAGCCCAGCCTGGGGCACCAGCCAGGGTCATGGGGAGCAGGACGGGTGGCTCCCGGCTGGGCCCATGAAAGACTCTTCAGAAGCCTCTGTTCCCACATTAGGGAGAAGCTTCCCAGAACCCACAACTCTTTGGCAGCTGCTCAGGGCTGGGCACTTTGCACACGTGGCCACATTGATCTTGTGAGGCAGGGCTGCCACCCGCCTTTTACAAGGGGCAAAACTGGAGCTCTGGGGGAAAACAGCTTGTCCAAGGTCACATAGCCAGAATTAGAACCCAGAACTGACACCAAGCTACCCAGCCCTTAAAGTTGGAAATGCCCAGCAATTTGGGAGGCCGAGTTGAGGCGACTGCCTGAGCCACGGGTTCAAGAACAGCCCAGGCAACTTGGCGAGACCTCATCTCTACAATAAATTTAAAAATTAGCCAGGTGTGGTAGCATGTAGTTCTGGCTATGTGGAAGGCTGAGGCTGAAGGATCACCTGAGCCCAGTGGCTGTGAGCGTGCCATTGCACTCCAGCCTGGGCGATGGAGTGAGACTCCAATTCAAAAACAAAAAAGTTGGAAATGACTTTTGACGTCATCACCTTCCACGTGGCATGTCTGGTGGGCCTTTGCATGGATGCCTCCAATGACAGAGGAGTTCCTGCCTCCAGCCAGCCTTTGTCACTGTGGGAGCCCTGCTGTCGGCTGCGTCTGCCTTAGTGGGATCTTCTGTGAAGGCCCTTCCTGGGGCAGTCCATCCATAATCCAGCAACTCACTGCCAGAGCCTCATCCGTGCCAGTCAGCCCAGTGAGGCTGTTCATTTTACACATGAAGAAACTGAGGTCCAGAGAGACAGAGTGGCTTGACCCAACACTGCACAGCCAATCCTGAACCCAAATCTGATCTTAGACTTCAACCCCAACCATGTTGTCACCCAGCCCTGGCCTCAGGGTCCCCTGCAGAGCTGAGCAGCAGTGGTGGGCAGAGCAAGTGGGGAGGGGCTGGGGGCCCCGTGGGGGCAGGGAGGTCTCAGCACAGTTCTGTAAGGGGAAGCCACTACAGGAAGGCCAGGGCTGAGGCCTCTAGAAACCACCTCCCCTGCCATAGCGTTCAGGGCCCCACGCCCTCCCGTAAGCCTCTTCACCAGTCCCTGGATGCCTCATACCTAACACTCAGGTCTGTGGACTTAGAAGTTCCCCAGATAGACCAGACTCTCCACAGCTTTCATCTGGGACACCTGCTGCCCCCTTAGCCTCCACAGGGCACTTGTGTCTAGAACTTGTCTCGCCCATTGAGTTGGTGGGGAGACCTCAAGGTCAGATCCTGAGTTGGTTTAAACCAGTATGTTCAACCAGCACCTGCACTACGGGTGTCAGATCAAGAAATAAAATACAGGATGCCCAGCTGAATCTGAATTTCAGAGAAATGACAGGAGATTTTGTCTTAGTGTAAGTCTATCCCAAATAATGCATGGGACATACTTATACTAAAAGAATTGTCCCCTACAATTATTTGGGAGATACTTATACTCTAAATTTATTTGTTTCTATGACATTCACACTGAATCCGGCACCCTGTCTTCCATCTGGCAGCCCCGTCTGAATCTCTCCTGGGTGGGGTATCTTCAATCTTGAGCCCCGGTGCCCCCATTTCAACGAAACCAGTTGTGCCTGCCTCCGAGACACACGCCGAAGGGTACTGACACTGAACACAGCCCTGCACGAACAGGCCCCAAGCAGGTACCACCAGGACAGAGACCAGAGGGAAGGAATGTGAAGGGGAGTGGGCCACTCCCTGGAGCCTGGGACACTCCCTGCAAGTTCACGTTTGCAGTGGCCGGAGCCCTTTTGACTGCTGGAGCAGGATGGGAGAGAGGGATTGGTGGCCTGTCATGCTGTGCAGTGAAAAGAATGGGTCCCCTGGCTACCACTTCCGGAGCTGGGAGCTGAGAGGGAGACAGAGAGTAACTTTGTCTCGCTGTCTGCTGTCACACTGCCTGTGACCCTGTCCCCAGGACAGAGCAGATTCCCGCCACAAGAAGGGGTTGGGGCTGCAGAGGCTTGAGGCTCCATGCCTGGCACCCAGGCCCCACCAGAGAAAGCCGCCTCCCAAGTGCCACTTGCCCTGGCAGTAGGCATCCGGGCAGACAGGGCCTGGGGAGCTGCCCTGCTGTCCCAGCCTGGAGCGGGTTCCCAGGGCCTTGCATCTCATGCGGCCCAGCCCCGAGTATGGTTCCTGGCCTGTGGCCAGTTAACCCTTGGCTGCGGCTGCCATACCTGCCCACTGGGCACCTGGCCAAGACCCAGCTCCCAGTGCTGGGCCCTCCTTCTGGAAGCTGGGACTATCTAACCAAATCCATGCTTGGACTGGGCAGGGAGTAGGACCAGGTGAACAAGCAGGGCTCGGGCCAGCCGGGGCTGTATCCCGCTTTCAGGCTGTGCAGCCTTGGACAAGTGAGTTTGCCTCTCTGAGCCTCAGGTTTCTCATCTGTAACACAGGAAAAGCAATTGTTACCAAGGATTAGAGATCGTATTGTGGGATCCCCACATTTCTAAAACCATGAATGGTCTAATGGGGGTCCAGCCAGGACCCCTTGTGAAGACCAAGCAGCTTATGGACAGCAGGGGTGGATGGGGTGACAAGGTCGTCAGGCAAAGCTGGCAGAGGGACCTGAGGGACAGAGTCCAAAGAGCACCAAGTCCAAGGTCCTGTCTCCTTCCTTCCTGCCCGCGCCCAGACCACTCACCCCCTGAGGTAGCATTTCCTCCAGTGGAAATGTATTCTCGCTGATTTCCCCCTTCAACATGTCCCCTGGACTCAGAGACCCAGCAAAGCACAAGCCCTGCTGCCCCGCACCACTCTGGCCCCAGCTGCCCTTGGAGGTGGCAGCCTTAGATAGCCCCTTACCCTGATGGCCTAGGAACTCAACTCTTCTCCTGAAAGGCCCGGCCAACCTCTGGCCATGTCCCAGGAGGCGGCCAGAGGGGACACCCCACCCTCCCTCAGCAGGAAGCCCAGGGCCGGCTCCAGATGCTAAAGTTCATGGGTGCCCTTGGTGGTGGCCAGAGATCTGCACCTGCTCAGGAGCCCAGAGTGGACAGAGGAGGTGGTTCATACTCCATCCATCCATCCCTTTCTCTCCCAGGACGGCACACCAGCTCCTTGCCCCTTCAAGCTGGTACCTGTTGTCCCCCTCTCTCCCCAAGCAAGTCATCCCCCCTGAAGTGGGAAAGAGTCTTGAACTAGTCTCTTTCTCCTCTCTGTGCCCACTGTCCCCAGCCCCAGAGTGAAGGGGTCAGAGTTCACCTTCAGGCTCTGAAGTCAGAGAGAGACATGGGGTTGGCTAGATGCAGCCTCCAGGGCAGAGGCAGCAGGAGGCCCTCGCCGGGCCCTCCACCCCAGAAACAAGAGTGGCAGCCAGAGCCTCTGCACGCCCTTGCTCAGCATCTCCAGGTCATCAAGGAGGCCAAAGAGGTGAGTCGGGAACATGGAGGCCGGGCCAGGCTCCAAGATGGTGTGCAGCAGACAAGGCAGGTAGGAAAGGGAGCAGCGACCCCTCCCCCCAGGGAAACATGAAGCAGAGAAGAAATAAACCATGAAGCAAAGGAGGCATCACCAAAGCAATTGAAGTGTGGCTGTGGAAGGCACGTGTGTGTGCACATGCATGCATCTGTATCAGGCTGGACATCTGTCCTGACACTGTAGAATGGGGGGGTGACATGACTCTCAAGAGCTCTTCCCCCCCACCTTCTGCAATTCCTTTACACACTGATACAGTAACACTGGCAGTCACAGCTAAGGCCTGGGCTGTGTCAGGTTCTAGGACTTTCTCCACGTTTGTTTCTTGGCAATAGATGGGCTCCAGCAATCTCCAAGGATGTGGCCAGGAGTCATCCATCCATCAACTTAATTCCCCAACCAGGCTTGGGTGAGGAAACATGCTGGGAACCTTCGAAACTCATGCCAGGACAGCACCTGGTCCCCTGCCATCTGATGGGGAGTAGCACCCCAAATTCAGAGCTCGCTGATGCGACTGTTTAGCCTTAGGGAGGGCAATGCTCACTAGCTGCCTCCCTAGCCATGAGGACAGAAAGAGGCTAACTGGGTCACACCCCCAACATCACCCTCCACTCTTCTTCTTGGTCCCCTAGCTCTAGCATTCAGAGTGAACATTCCTCCCCAGGCCAGCACATCCCCTCTGATGGGTCCTTACCTTAGCTCCACCTTCTCTGCTGTGAGCCTAGACAGGTCCTTGGCCTCTCCGCACCTCAGCTTACTTGTGTAGAAAGGGGCCACCGCTAGTCACTTGGGAGGGTGGTGAGTGTGGAAGGAAATGTGCCCTTGTCCCTCTCCTGTTTGGAGCAGAGCGAGTCTCTCTTTGGGCTGGTCCCAGTTCCCTAAAGGGTCCGCCTGGCCGAAGCTGCAGTGACCATGTCTGAGACAAGCACAGACGAGAAGTTCAGGGAGGTTTCTAAGTGACCAAAGAGGATGCCTGCTACAGTCAGACATGAGAGCCTGGCCATGGGCAGGTTAGAGCTAGGGGTGGACTGACCCATACCCCCTCATAAAACAGCACATCGACCCCAGCCCACCCCCCACACAGGCCATACTGCCACCTTCAGTTGCTGATTTTTGTGGTTCTGACTGTCCTGTGCCTATTTATGTGTGGCCGTGTGCTTGGCATCTGGGACAGCAGTTGGTACAGAGCAGACACCTGCTAAATCTGGGAAAGAACAGCTGGAGTCCCACAGACCCCTAGGCTCCCAACCCCCTAGCAGGCAAGTTTCCTCCTCAGGGGCATCTCCTTGTCTGTGGACATAACACCAGCCTGGAAGGCTGATTCAAGAATGAAATACAAAGAACCTAGTGCAGACCCTGGGGTCCCAACAAGTGCAACAAGCCAAAAGGGGGTCTCCCTTTTAACCAGCAAAAGCTGGGCACCAGGTGGATGTGACTGACCAAGGAACACCAGAGGCCTGGCAGTCCCAGCAGGAAGGTGTTGCCATCACCTCCCACTTTATTGCTGAATGCAGACTCTTGAGGCCTACCAGTGCAGCCATTATACCAGTCCACCAACTTAATTCCCCCACCCAACTGCCTGCCGGGAATGGCAGGGACGCAAGCAGCAGTGGACCCAGACAATGGTTCAGGATGAAGTGGGCTAAGTGGCTATTTGCTCAGTGCCTATCAGTGTTCCTGCCTGAGACCTGGGCCTGGGAGGCACCGTTCCTGCTCAGCACGGCCCAAGGTACTGCCTGGAACCTGTCCCGGACCTACACGGGCCGCTGTGTCAGCAGGTTGCCTGGGACTGTGCAGAGGTGCTCGGAAACCTGTGTAGACATCAGGAAATGCTCTAACAGTGAAAACAAGTCATGTTTGGGCTGGGGCCAAGATTCTCTGAGGCCTTTGCAAGAAATAAAAACGAAGGAGAGAGAATGCGTTCCTTATCATGAGCTTTGGTGATGCCAGCTCCGCAGGCTAGAGAGGCAGGCCTTGGCTAAGCTCCTGAGGTTCCAGGCTGACACTGAAGGCGCCAAGCAGTGACAAGGAGTGTGGCTGTGGCCACCGCGGGGCCTCAGAAAGCAGGCCGCAAGCCCGCTGTTGACCCGGCACCTCCCCACCCCCTGCCGCCCTAATGTCCCCCATGAGGTGCTACGTAATAGCAATCCCATGTGCTACCACACACCTGAAGCAGTCTCTCGGGAGACTGCCAGGAAGGGGGGACACAGGACCGCAGAGGACACAGACTTACTGTGGGCCTAGACCAAGGGCTCCATCCTCCTCACTAAACATACCCAGGCTTGCCTGACACGCAGAGCTTTGTTAAGGAAGGGCAAAATCTGGACAGATTAAAGGAGTTCATTGATAAGAGAAGCTACCAATTACCACCTGGCAGGCAGATTATCCCGTCAACCCTGCCACCCTCCTGCCCTGTGGATACCAATATTCCCATTTTACAGGTGATGGGGCTGTGGGGACACAACAGGTGGCAGAGTGAGTGACTGAGTACACCTGGACAATGCCGCTCCTCTCTCTGGAGCTGAGCTAGTCCCTCAGAAACCTGTGTCCCCAACACAAACACCCTGACCTGCCAGGGCAACCAGCTGGACCCTTGTGTCTCTGGTTAAGTCCAAGCATGACCCTCATGCTGACTCGTGGTTTCTGGTCAGGGGCTCTGGGGAAGGGACAGGAAGTTCCGGTTGTGAATGGATGTCTTCTTCAGGAGTTCCAGGCGATCTAATTTGAGTAAGCCACAGAAACATCAGACAGGGAAGCAGATGTCCCACAAGCAGTTGGCTGAGCAGCCCATCAGGAACGAAAGGAGACAGGGGCTAGGGAGCTCTTCCTCCGTACAAGCCACAACTGGGCCAGCCTTTCCTAACGTCTGGGGAGAGGCTCTCGGGAAAGTCACTGCTCACTAGAGAGGGCCACCACCCACAAATGTGGGGGAGCAAGTTTCAGAGGCCCCCAAGAACAGCAGCCACCGTGGACAAGACAGTTTCAGAGGCACAAACCTGCCCACTCTGGAGCTCCTGCCCAGGGATCTCAGGCAAGTGGTGTTAGTTCATGGGCCCTTTCTTGAACGCTTGTTGAATTAGAAATAAGGACACACTGGGTGCCTGGCAGTGTAACCACAGCTATTCTCATTATTCTGATCCCAAGTCTGACCCAGGCCCACTCTTAACATGACAACCCTGAAGAGAAGTCACCAGAGAATTCCCGATTCACAGCTAACACGAGGACATCGAGGCTCCCATGGCCTTTGTTGTCAAATGAGACTACTGCCCTTTTCCACAGAGCCTTCCTTCAGTCAAGGACTAGAACATCATCGGGCTCCATGCATCTTTGGGTTCCAGCTCTTAAGGTCAAAAAATTGAGAGGCCATGGGCTTTGTTTTGGGAAAAATCATAGCCATCAAAGGCGGTGCCCCCACTTGCTGGTTGAGAGTAGACAGGCTCCATTTAGTGCTGACAAGAGGCCCAGAGACAGCGATTCTGATACATCTGTCTTCATGTGCTGATGCCGGAAAGGGCTGTGCATTCAAGGGAAACCATTTAGCCGGTGTCACAGGATGGGTTTAAGCAGCAGTCAACACCTTCTTTTCAATGTGTATTACGTCATTCATTTATTTCTCAAGATGTGCACACTCAAGTATCAAGGTGGCCAGGACAACTCATGGCTCCTAGGTATGTACAGGTCCTTCGATGGCTTGGGTTACAGACAACTTCATAGCTAGTGCACCACACACACGAGAGAAAACAGGAAGTCTAAACACCCCAAGCCACTCCAGGAAAAGTGAGGGGGGGCAAGAGGGGTAGTAATGCAGCATCCCGTGGAGGAAATCAATGCAAGGAGGAAGAACAGAGGGGTGGAAGGCAAGCTAGCTTCAGTCTTCATCAACGCGGTTTCTGCGCGGGTGTTCAGGGAACTGAATTCAATAGGTCCTTCAGGAAGCTCTCTGGATCAGTGATTTCTGATAAGAGACCTGGAAAGCACAGCAGGCAGAGGTGGGTTAGGAGCAGGCGTGCACAGCCCCCAGCCCCTGAGTCACGGCTGCCTCCAGCAGAGAACACTCTGTGCCCCAACAAGCTCCGACCCGCAGCTCCCTGGGCACTGCATGACTGAGGAGACAGTCACCCAACAAACACCTTGTGCCACAGGAGGAGGAAGGAGGCACTGCTGTGGGGGGGAAGTGGAGAGGCACCCCTGTGAGCCCCTAGAGCAGAGGTCTAAACCTGACTTGGGGAGCACTGCAGGGATCTGAAAATCCACTGAACCCAAGTGCAAACTGGAAGGGGCACACTGAAGAGAGAGCGTCCACCGCCTTCATCACTTTCAGAGGGACATGGGACCAAAGAAAGGTTACCGCCACCACCCTCAAGGGCCAGGAGAAGCGAGCAGGGTGGCAGGACCCTGGCTGCTTCTAAGCTTTGATCCGATCGTGAGTCCTGAGCTCCTAAGCGTGTTGCCCAAGCTCAGGACCTCAACTTCCTCAACTATCAAATAGTGACAAAGAAGCTCTCATGGCCTCACTGGAGGTTAAATGAGGCCCTTCATGTGAAAATGCCCGTGCACAGAAGGCATTCAATCCACAGTCAGTCCTTGGTGGCTCCTCCCTCTTCAAGCAAGGCACATGTTCAAAGCCTCGTGTTCAACAGACATGGAGCTATTAGCCTGAAGGCCTGGCAACATCCAAACTGGAGTCATCTCCTAAGCGTCTGGGTAATGGAAGGGAGGAAGCTCAGACCATCCCCTGTTGGCTTGGGAAGGTGTTTTTGTTCTCACATTTGTATAGGGTGTGTCTCATGTTCTGAAATTTTCTAACAGCTTAAACAAAGCAGTAAAGTCATGCTGTAGAAACCTGGCCCAGGAGTAGAAGACACAGAGGTTCCCTGCCCAACAAGGTCCTGTCTTGCCCCTGCTGCAGGCCGAGGTGCTGCCATCAGCTCAGGGCTGATGCACGGCCTGAACTGAGGTGAACCCTTCCTTCCCTGTCCACCTCCTCCTCCTCCACTAGGTCTGACTTTCACAGTCACACTGATAGAGTTTCATGTGACAGGGCTGGCACTGAGGACACAGAGATTTTAAGACAGGCTACCTACTCTTAGGGGCCACTTTCTGGGAAGAAAGCAAGGCATGTACTAAGGCATGGTGGTGGTTAAATGTCAAGGCTGGAACACTACTGGGGAGCAGTCAAGAGTTGATGGCATTAACCAAGATACGGGAGGTGGCAATGTTAGTTTGAGACTACCCAGACACTGAGGCAGGCTCTGGGCCGACGAAGGTCCCTCCCCTTACAGAGCCACTGCAGAGAACAGCCAATGTGGAAATCCCCGGGCTTTTTGGGAAAATCACCCAGTCAGTGTGAGCTGGAAGGAAAGAGGACTTCACACTGAGCAGCACTCCAAACCTTTAGTGGGTCTTATTCAAGGAGGATAAAAAGGGAGAAAATGTTAATGAAAATGTTCCCTTGATAGTGGAATCTGGGGTAAGTTTCTTCCTGTTTCTTTACACTTTACAAAATCCCACAATGGACAGAAAAAAGTGAAACAAGCAAACAAAAAAGTGCCTGGCAGGTCTGGTTACCCCTTCGCTGGCTCTGGGTGGCCAGCCTTTGTAGAACAGGCTGCAGCACCACAAGCAGTCCACAGCCCAAGACAGCCCTGCACTTCAAAACCCCAGGCAGAGCCAAATCACCTCCCTGTGCTGCACTTGATGCTTGCTTATGACATCCAACACACTCTCATGTATCTGCCTGCAGTGAGGACAGCAAGTGGGCTACACAAGAACGTCAGTGACATCAGCTGTGGGCTGAGGAGCTGTCTGCCATGTCCCACAAAGCCAGGTTCACAGTGTCACCCTACTTGCTCACTCAGAGATGCTCTCTGTTCTGTTCTGATAGTACCATCGACTTAAAAAATCAGAGAAGGAATTTCGCACATCTCTCTGGGAACAGCTGTGACATAAGAAGTCTCAGTCCCCACAAGACAGGAGGAAGACAGGGGCACTCCCATTTGTACGCTAATATTCTGAACTGTCATAAAAAGCCAGAATCGAAAAGGAACTCTACCACTTTCTCGCTGTGTCCCTTGGCCACTTGTTTAAGCCTCGGTTACCCCATCTACAAAATGGGGACAACCAAAGCTCTTGTCTCGCACGGGGCTGCCTGGAGGACTAAGACCATGCACCATGAGCAGCACAGGGCCTGGGGTCAGCACTCAAAACGTGTTTAAGGTGCTGCTCTTGTCCTCAGTGACTGGTGTTTGCACATCCTTCCCAGGGGCCTTGGAGGCAGCTGACAGATTAGTTTGTACTTGCTTCTTCTGACATGTGTACATAAAGCTATAGCCAGCCCTGCTAAGGCAGTTGGGAGCCTCAGCTGCAGAAGATCTTTAAAAATGAAACCTTGACACTGACCAGCCACGTCGAGGAACTCTGAGAAGGTCTCCACTGGCATGAATTCCTCCTGGAAGGTTTTCAGGGCTCTGTCGGCAGCTTCGTAGATGGGCATGTCATTGTGGCGGATGTATTCAGCTAGAGAGCAGGACCAGCCTCCCTCTGTGTTACTGGTAGGCACCTTCTAAAGAACCAACAGGAGACAGGGCTGGGGAGATGGGTTACTTATGCCACCCCATCCTCTGCCTTAGTCAGTCAGGCCCTTTCAGTCCTGTGAAAAGAGAGCCCTCCCCATGTACATTGAAGCTTTCCCTGGAGGATGTTTGCATCTCCAGGAGCAACAAAGTCCCACTTTATCCCTCCTAGAACCCCCTTACTGGGCACCATGTCACTTGAACCTACAAGCTCTGGCAAGTGACTGCATTACTTCCTCCCCACACATTTCCCATCTGCTTTCCCCAAAGCAAAGGAATTGTCAACATGCTTCGATTGAGCTACAGTCCCACCCCCCCATTCTGCTTCTCTCAAGCAGAGAGGAGAGTATGTTATAAGCTGACTGCGGGAAGTCAGACTCAATCAGGGCAACAGAGCTTATCTAAATGCAGAGGGCAAGAACCACAAGAGGGACCAGGCAGGAAAGTTCTGGTAGAGGTGGGCTCGGAGCAGGCTTACAAGTAGGTGACTAGGGTGATCTTGACAGACACTCAAGGATCTAGGCTGAAAGACTGTAACCCTTTCCACAGTAGGAGCTGTTTGTTTCTCAGGGGCAAAGCCCCTCCAGGCCAGTTGAGGAGTAGCCATCTGGATGCTGAGGCAGGGTCAGAGCCAGGAGCACAGACATTTCACATCCTTGCTGAAACAGCTGGGCCTCCGAGAGCCTCCTTACCTTAAACATGTTGTAGATGAGATCAACGAGGGCCCAAAAGAGAAGGGAAGAGCGATAGGCAGAATAGTCCTTCACTGCCTTATCTGTTAGCCTAGAAAAAAATCAAATTCCACCCCATGAAGTCCCAGGAAGGACACTCACAAGGACAAAGCAAGGCATTTTGGGAACAAGGTTAGAGTCACAGTGATCTGCGCATCACACAATTCCAGCTACTTGCCTATCTGCTTAGAAAAGGCAGCTGTGAGCAAGAAATTCTGGAGTCCTGGGACCCAGAGGTTTGTCAATGACAAAAATGTTCCATGAAACTCATCTAACTCTTGTGTACTCATCTCCCAGATCAGGGTAAAATGGAACAGAGGGAGACCTAAATGGCAACATGGCAACCGACTGACTTAAAGAAAGGAAAGGAGTCCCACATTGCCCTTGTGTTCAGCCCCCACACAAAGCTTGATGGTGCCTAATAAATGAAGTGGGAAACAAGTCCTTTACATTCCCACTAGAGAAGTTTCATAAAGTCAGCAGAGCTCAGCAAGCCAAACACAGTAACTTGCCAAGCACGTGCTGTGTTAGATAACAGCAAGCCGAAGAAGACCTGGTGCTGAGCAATGGTGATATCTAGGATGGAGCACAACTACCCGACACCTCCTAAATCCTGGGATAATCCGAGCCTGCACCACAATACTGTTTCTACCCAGTACTGTTGCTACTTAATCCAGTGATTCAACTCAGGATTTAAAGACCAGTCAGTCCCTTGGAATACCAGGAGCTGTCTCTGACAACATCCACTGCCTTCTCAGTGAACACTCTTGGTTTGAGGAATGATTATACCAGGTGGAACTATTACGAAATACAGAAAGACCAGACTCCCCTCAGCATAGTCAGGGAAATACAGTCCGGATCCAGTCTTACCACACAAACTCTATGAAGGTTCTGTTTGCCAACAGCCATCACATCTGTAATAAGCAGGTAATGCCTAGAATCCTCGTCAGAATATTTCTATGCCTTGGAACACACTGCAACATATCCCAGGGCTAAAGGGATATGTACTAAAATGTTAAGCAGTAACTGAACATTTGGTTTAGTATTAAAATGCATGTGTATATGTAGAAATGTAAAAATAAGACAAGCATACATGGGATTTTTTTATGGAAGTGAACACAATATGGGACTCAAGTGAGGAGACTGCCGAGCACGAGACAGGTGTGCCACACCTACATTCAGTCAGCGCTGAACTCTTGAAAAGCCAGATAACAAAATGAGGCGATTTCATTGCTCAAAGGTGCTTCCCATAGCCTCTCTCCACCCCAGCGTCTCCCAGAGCTCCCATCCTCTCTGCTGCATATCACACTGGGGGCGCTGCAGCCTCAAATACCAGAAGGTGGGCCTGGGGACAAGGATGACAATCTGACTCTGCAGCTCTGCATGTCAGCAGATAAGGTCCCAGATAGTCTTGAGGGAAGCCTGAGAATGCCCTAGGCTTCCAGACTTGAGTTCCTGGCAGGGGAGCCTTCTTTCTGAATGTAAAATGTGCAGAAGAGGCCAGCTTCTCCTAAGCTACATTTGTGTACCTGCTACCACCCCTCCCCCGATGATGCACAGGACTTGGGACAAAGGCTGCCTGCCACCAGTGACACTGCCCCAACGCCAAGATGACACCTGGTAATGCCCTCCTCCACACATGGCCCAATACCGTGTAGCACCTCGGTGTCCCTCTTAGTCTGTTTTGTGAGTGCCAGGCTCATGGCCCAGACTGTAGTGGGTTTGGGCCTTCACTGCAGCTATTCTGCTTTAGTAAGCAGAAGTCTTGAGTGACCCTGCCCAGCTTAATTACTTCAGGCTAATTAGTAAAGGTGACTAAACTGCTACAGAGAAAATGGCAACTCATGAATGTAGCTCACACTGGATTTCCTAATTAAGCTGTGACCAAATCAGCTTTTCCTGAACTGTCTGGGACAGTAATGAATTCTAGTCTCCTAAATGAAAGCAAACCAGCTCCTGTGGGTTCAGATTTCACACCTGCCACGGAGCGCCTGTGCTCAATAAATGGCCACTCCATTTGCTATGGATGCAGGCCTAGTCAGACTTATCAGCAGCTCAGTATTTTCAAGATCTAACTTTGTATTTCTAGCAGCTAGTTAACTATAAATGCTCTAGGCTCTTGGGAAGCACTGGAAAGTGATATGTTTGGAATGGGGGCTGGTTTTCGCCGGAATCTAACAAGACTTGTCCCCTCCCACTCTACATGATAAACTGGTACTGGCCAGATGTTAACAGTGCAGCTCCAATCTGGTCTCTCTGGGAGTGTGAAGTTCCTACAGACCAGCAACACCTGATTAATCTGAGCCGGTAGAGGTAAAACAGCAGATGTACCAACGCAGCATACCTGTTTCCACCTGACTTGTCACTATCATGGTCCTGACAACTCCCTCTCTGCTCCCTTGCGGGCCTGCAAGTGTGGAAACGATCCCTCAGATCCTGGACTACAGCAGAATTCCAGGGATGGATCTTCCAGGAATGAAGTAGAGCCACATTTCACTCAGGGGCAGAAGCATGCTGCCAAACCCAGGGCCCACTCTACCTCCCAGGGTGAGCAGAGACTGTTCAGGGTCACCCTCAGCCTGAGTGTTGCCCAAGGAGGCCCTCTCTGAACAACCAAGGCGAGCATCTCAAAGAGTTGGTGATGGTTGTTTGCAATCATTTCTCTCTAGACGCCTCCCATCTGGCCTAAATCACACACAAGTTCATGGAACAGAGACAATGTCCTTCCTGACATACTGTTCTTCCTTTGCAACGTGTAGGAATAGGAGAGTGGGTCTGGAAGAATAAAAGCTCATGGAACGTGGGATGAACAGGATAGGAAAACAACTAAGGAGGGAAGGTGACAAGCTTTTAGCTATTAGAAAAGAAAATGCCCAACCACAATCATGCTGAAACCTTCCTGGTTTATGCCAAAGTCAGCAAGTTCTGGAAGCCTGGTTACTGGTCTTGGCTTCCACATCCCTGATCTTCTTCTGGGTGATATCATCCTGTGCCTGGCTGCCTTTCTTTCTGACACTTTCTACAGCAGGTAAGCCTGGTTCCACCTTTCTAGTGGCTGAACACAAAACCCAGAGGTGACCAGGCCACTGCCAGCTGTCAGCCTAGATTCCTGATGTGACAAATTGAGAAGGGAGAAGGACTGGTGAAAACTGCCAAGGCCACTGAGCATGTCTTTGCCTACTGTATGTGTACTGCCAAGCAGCTCGTAATACACCATGAATACACAATCAGGGAACAGTTTCCTGAAGCAGGCACTGACCTGGTTGTTCCCGCTGGAGCCACTGCCCGGGCGTGCGAGGTTATCAGCAGCCTCCGCAGGATTTCCACACATGTGGCTCTCCACTGCTCAGGAGGCAGGATGTGGAGGGCCAGGACTGTGAAATAGTGGGGCCCGTCCACTTCAAAGGCACTCTCCACCCACTTCTCCTTGGGCTGTTCCAGAAAGCCTTGAAGGTTCTTCTCTTCGCGGGAAGTTGCTCGGGTTCTGGAAGAAAAGGGGCATGATGGAAGTAGGGTAGAAGCAAGACACAGCAGCAAGTTGGGGGGTGGGAGATATGATTTGCTCAACACGTTATCTTGTTATATCTGTCGAACACTCTCCACCCATCCCTAACCACTTCTCCCACATCCTGACAATCCATTCTCTTCTTCCCCTTTTAAGCCCTTCTTTGTGGCATCTTTCCTGGCTCCCCTCCACCTCTGTAGCTCTGACTCAACTCCAAACAACTACTGGCCCCTGAGCCTCCTACTGTCAACCATGTTCACAAACATTCAACATGGAGTCATCCCAAAAATTCTGGAAGCCCAGAGAAGTGCCCAAAGTCACCAAACTAGTGAGAGATGGGACCAACACGAGTCTAGAGTCCCTGACTTGGGCCCATAGCCCAAGTTCCCCCTTACTGCATGCAGTCTTATTATCTGTTAGTGGTTTGCACTAAATGTGCTTCTGGTTCCTCTCCTAGCCTCCCTATTTTGGTTTGTTTTCTTATAATCCATGTCCTCCTTCATCAGAATGCAGTTTCTTCCAGCCAAGTCTTGTTTCTTGTTCTCACTCTTGCCTAAACTGCAATGATGATAATGATCATATAAGCTTTGACACCAGGCAGCATTCCAAGTGCTTTTACACGGACCATCTCACTTATTCTCATGACAACTCCAGTCACTACCACTCTTCCAGTTTTACTGAAAAGGAGACCTGCAGTGCAAAGGAGGTACAGATTATGCTCAAAGTCACACCATGGGGAAAGAACTGGGCCTTGAAGCCAGGAAGCCTGGCCATCATTAACTCTATCCTCCTCTCCATAATGAAGCTTTAACAGAGATTACTACTGAATCAGCACCAAGAGCACTCAAGTCCTTCCTGACAACATATTGCTGGGTAAACTCTTCCCTCACAATCTGGATGGTCCTCTCATCCCCTATCCTAATCTTGGGGGAGGGGGTATGATATACTATAACACTAGCTGCTGCTAGAATCCAAGTTGCCAGGTTTACAGGAGGCATTGTCACAGACGCTGAACTACAGAAAAGCAAGAGGGGCAGGTGTGAGGGCACCTTGCCTCCTTCTGCTCCCACAGATGGGAGCGGATACTAGACTTGATCTTCCAATCCCATGGGGAACCTGAGGCTTCTGGCCACTGCAGGACCTGCTCAGGCTCTGCACTGACTCACGGTGGCTGTGGTATGACATACTTGTCACTACACACCAATAGTACACCAAAGACACCCAGTGCCCTGTGACCAAGCTCCCACCAATGTCAAACAGTTAGCTAGGGAAGAAGTCTGTGGCCGAGAAGCAGGGCCTCTCCATGGGGCTTCCAGGTCAGCCTGACTGAACAAAGTTACCATGGCAGAGCCAATTTCCTTTCCAACTAAGAGACTTGAGCACAGGTTACAAATGTCTGGCACTGGAGAAACACAGTGACATCTATGTCATCAGTTTTTTTCCAACGGGGTAAATCATGGAAGTTTTTTTTTCCACATGGGTCTGCTATTTTCCCTGGAAAAGGGAGCAGTCCACTTCACCACCTGGCTACCAAAAGACATGCCTCTGCAAAAACCCAGGGCTCTCTTAAGGGCCTCTGAGAACACTGGCAATGAGCACTGTGCCGCCTGAAGCAGAGGCTAGACAGTGGGAGGGTCTGTGCCATGAGTGGTGCCAGGTGTGCTTCCACCAGTGTAAGTAGTTTAGTAGATGGTGTAATGTGCCCTGATGGCAATTTTCCCTGGGTTTTTCTTAAACAATGAAGCCTGTGGTCTCAAGTTCAGCCTTTTATCTCACAAGGAAATGGGAGGGAAGGAAAAAATAACATCGTTGAAGAGAAAGAACCACAAAGGACAAAAGACAGATTGTCCTGTTGCCTAAACTGCACTGCAGCTGCCTCGGGAAAGCTGTACACAGCCTTGCAGCAGCAGACTGCCAGGTCTCTGCCCAACAGCACCATAAGCCTCTTGCTAGGAGATGGGGCCTACAAGGATGAAATTAACTACGAATAAAATCAAAGAGCCAGGGGGCAGTAAATCTCCTAACTTGCTTTTAAAATCTGGAGTGGAATGAAAAAAGAATATTCTCCACCCCCTTTAAAATTACTTCTTTGAAATTACACTTTTAGGTATCAGCTTAGCTATTCGACAATGTGTATATGGATAAAGCTATAAATCTTTTTTCCTGGCTGTCTTCCTTCTCAGTTGACTTTCCCAGATAATCTTCAGCATTCCATTCCCCTCACACTTGCTGAAGCTTTACTCAATGGAGAGAAAACAGGGATAACAAACCCACTTTTCCTTTGGGGAAATAAGCCCTTAGTTCTGCTGCACCTCTTGATGGGAAGCCTTCACCTATAACAACCCCTATGCACTTAACTAATGACTGTGGTGCAGCTCCAACCTGTGACCTCCCTGTATCAGGAGAACAGTGTGGAAAGTAGCCGTAGCAGCTATACTGGAGTAGAGGTTTCGGTGGCCTGGCTTCTCTCATTTCCTGCTTCCCCATGAGCTGAAGGTCAGTCTAAGGATAGCCTTGGGCTGCTCATGGTGGAAGAAAGGGCAGTTTGGGGAAGGAAGTCACCTATTGCTTTATTCTGTGTGATCCTAAAAAGCTGCAGATGAACATCTCTAACTCAGAAGAAAGGCTGCCTCAGGCCAGACATTTGCTCTGGAACTAGCCAGGGAGGATATGGAAAGGCCAGGGGATATCGGGCAGAGGGATGCTGGTGGGTCGTGAGCTGCTGTCCCAGGATACAGGATACTGACGTGTTCAGGACATAAAGCACAGTGTGAATGATGTACGGGATCAGGTGGATGTTGCTCTCCCGGCCGCCCCCGCCTGTGTCTGCGCTGAACGACTGCTCCATAGCAAAGCGCAGGAAGAGCAGTTTGATGTCATGGATGTTGAGCTGGTATGTGGGCTCCCGCTGGCCCGTACATTCCTGGAGGTAAGTGTTGTGCCTAGGGGAAGCAGAACAAATATCACAATGGAAGTGAGTTCCTGGTGAAAACTCAGTTTGGAAGACCAAAGCCCCTTTGGATGCCCTAGGCCCGACGGCTACAAAGGTTAACAAATGTAGAAAGGAGTGAAGGGGAGACAAGACTACAGGACATTTTCATTTCTGCTGTGACTGAATGTGACACTCTCCGAGTTTTGATGAGAACTCACTACTTTTGGGGCTCATTTCCTGATGAATAAATGTCATGGCCACATCTAGAAGTACATTTTGGAGGAAGAAATGTAGAACTTATTCATAAGAATAGATACACTCTTCCACCACCAAATAAAAGGTTTTTTCTATGTAAATATACATTCCCATCTCTCTGGGCTCTCTGCCTTTTATTAATGGGGCGACCTCCAGCAAGCTGCTCAACTTCACTGCATCTCAATTTTTTCATCTGCAGAATGTGTAACAACCATGGCAAGCATTTCAATACAGTGCTCATTATTACTGCCAGGTACCTGTTTTATAGCAGGTATTATCCCTGAGCTTTAAAGCAGGACTTGGGGTGGAGCACCACTCCACAAGGCATTAGCAAGACCCGAGGATCTCAAAGAAGCCATCTGGATTTTTAAGACCAGGAAGGCCCTAAAAGGAGTCCAGTCCCCTCTCTCTTACTAAGTCACTTTCATTATTTAAACCATAGAGCCATAAGTGAACTCTGGGAAATCCTGGCTTCAAGGACCAAGACAGGGGTCGCACATCTTAAAAATTCACTAAAGGAGAAGTAGCAGCAAATAATTAAAAGCTTTACATGGTGCCCGGAAGCAGAGGATGCTAATCTCTCTCTCTCAGTGTAGGCAGCCATGTCAGGTCATTCCTTCAATAAGCTTCCATCCCCCAGTCAGCAAACAGAGAGACATGGAGTCCCAATGAAGATGTCAGGAAATAGTGTCACCAGGGGCTGGGCTGATAGCTAATCTTTCCTCATCTCCTGGGAAACCCCTCCCTCTCACAATGAAAAATGTCCAACACTCACCTTGCCAAGCAAGTGGCAAAAGCTGATTCAGGGACGTGGGGCCCCCAGACCGGAAGGAGCCCATTGCACTTAGTATTGGCATTCTGAAGGGCGGCACTTTCCCACTCTTCCCGGCCTCGAGCCAACCTGTATGGGAAGAAGAGCAGGGACAAGTGACTGTTGGAATCAATGCGGCAACCAGGCGTCTGGGCGAGTAGGATGGTGGTTTGCTAACAGTGAGGAGTATGTTAGCCTGTGCTCCTGACCCTGCGAAGAGAATTAGTCATTTGCAATCTCAGTATAGTACGTGTTGGCTTCACTGATTCAGGTAAGCAGGACTGCCATCCCCCAGCCTTGGGTCAAGGCATATTTTCCTAGTATAACAAGAACAACTTATGGGTTTACGTGGTTTCGGGTAGAATACCCTAATCCCCAGACTAAGGGGCAGATTTTAGACCACAGGGTCCCCCCTCTCCAAGCCCAGGTCCTTGGGCAAGCAGCTCACTCCTCTGAAGCACACATGAGGGAAGAGGTAGGCCCACTGAGGGAGCTACTCTGCAAAAGTCAGGGCCTACCTGACGGCAGCAAGGTGGCAATCGTAGTGCACGATGTTGAAGTGGGACACAGTGCTGTAACCCTGCTGTTTCCGGGGCTTATTCTCCATCTCCTCCAAGGCGACCCGCTTAGTGAAGGTGTAAATGCCCAGGACCTTTGTGGGCTGCAAAGATGACAAGATAAAAAGGAGAGGTGAGGAGAAACCTAAGTCAGGCTTCAGAAGGTGAAGCAGAACAAAGGGCTTCCCTTCTAGGACTCAGGGTGCTCCAACTAGGGAAGCATTCAGGAGAGGAGGTAACAGCACCTCCGTCTACTGGTTAAGCACTTGGCTGGGCATGGCCTTGGTGACATGAGGAGGAGTGTGGGAGCAACCACCAAGTAGGGGATGCTGTGCAGATGGAGAAGCAGACCTGGAAGTGTTACAGCAGGACTGACAAGGCCTATGGCCCAGGGCACATGCCCTTTCACGGCCTGGGTGCTGAGCAGTAAGTTCAAGTTGGAGAGAGGAGGCCACTGTTAGGCCTCTAGGGAGCAAGCAGGCCACTTGCTGTTCTGCTCCTTTCAGGTGGAATCTAGTTTAGCTGCCTAGAACATTTGAGCTCTGATCCTCTCCCCCATTTACCCTAAATGGAAGCAACATGGTGAGTTTTGAAAAGCCCAGGTCTAGAATCTGAGAAGCCTAGGCTAGAATTCAGGCTCTGCCGTGTGAAGTTTTCTTAACCATAAATTGGAGCTCTTTACAGGTTTAAAGATAAAATTATCCAGTTTACACAGAGCTCTGAGCACGAGGCCTAGCATATTAAAAGAATCCACTGAATGGTATTTGTCGACAGTGAAGATAATGCAGACTCATGTTCGGATCGGTTTGCCTTGCTGCTTTTATAGAGGACAGCTAGGCTTTTGTCAGTCTCCTAAGATGCAAGCCTTGACGCAGGCCCATCTAAGAATAAAATGGCCTGCAGGAGAGGGGCAGCACCTGGTATAAGGGGGCAGTCTGCGCCACCAAGGCCCATGCCCTTGGGGCGACTGCAGGCCCAGCAGCTGTACCTGGAACTTGTATCCCTCCCTGCAGATGCAACACGTGAGGCCGGGCTCCTCGATCAGCTCTTCCATCTGCTTCAGGAGTGCTGTCTTGGTGACGACCTGGCCCTTTTCATTTGTCTGCAGGAGCACCCAGGTGGCAGGTCAGGAGGGGGTTCCCGCATACCCTCCCACCTAGCTTGGGGATGCCCAGAAACAGGGTGACCCTTCCACATACACTAAGAGCACTACTGCCCAAGGGGAAAGTCCTTCAGTTGTCTTTTAATGAGAGTAAAGACCCAGATTCTTCTCCTATTCTCCTCTTCCTACAGGCAGCACTGAAGCAAAGGAAATCACCCAGCTGGAACCCTGGCAAGGTGCCACCTGCCATTAGCAAAGTCTGCTCTTTGTCTAGCAAGCAACACCAAGTCTCAGCTGCCAAGGGCTGTTTCATGATCTATTCACTGTTCCCATTTGAGTTTTAAAACTGCTGACACTCAAGTGTGCCAGTCAAGGAGAGGGATCTTTAGGACTACTGCCTCCTCCACGGTGGACAGCGAGAAGAGCACAGAGCCCTCTGCTGCCCACTTATTAGTTATGTACCTTGGCCTATTTACTTCACCTCTTAGCTCAGTTAGCTTATCTGAAAAATAGGTATAACAAAATCAATCTTGAGACCTTCAATGAAATCTTACAAGTAAGATGCTTAAGCACAGTGCCTGGCATATGGCAAATCCTTAGTAGACAGTGGTCATATCACCATTTTTATTGTTTTGGTGAACCTGCTAAGTCACACCGAGTCTCATCTCTACATCAGAATAAAGACAGTCCCACCTAGTTCCTTCCTGCCCCTCTGTCCAGTCTTCGCCTTCATCCTCAACCCCAAAGCTATCCGCTATCCCATGGCCATCTCTTCATCAGCAGTGTGGGCAAGAATGTGGGGACTTGGGGGTAGCTTTACCGTCATGCCCAGGGTACCCAGAGCCTTCTGTCTCATTGCCATGGCCATGCGCTTCTTCTCTGCCCGGGTCTCCCTGCGGGCTGCGTCGATCTTCTTGTTTACATCAGGGTGTTCCCGCAGTGCCTCCAGCAGGTTCTCTGCCAGGGTCCCAATGCCCTCATCACTGGATACCTGCTCCAGCTTGTGCAGGTTTGTGATGGAGTCAGTTCCAATCAGAACCTGCCAAATAGAGACCACAGAGACATGTGCCTGCAGTTAAACGTAGACAACCTTCTTACCAGGAGCTTAAAGGTTTAGAAAACCAACTAAAAGTGCACCATCTCATGTCATCTGCTCAGCTGCAGTCAGATTCTTTGAGTCCACACTTTGAAAGACACAGAAAAGTCAGGCTCGGTGGCTCAGCCTGTAATCCCACACCTTTGGAAGGCTGAGGTGAGTGGACTGCCTGAGCCCGTGGGTTCGAGACCCGCCTGGGCAACTGGCGAGACGTCATCTCTACAATAAATCAAAAATTAGCCGGGCGTGGTAGTGCACGCCTGTAGTTCCAGCTACTTGGAAGGCTGAGGCGGAAGGATCGCTGGAGCCCAGCAGGTCGAGGTTGCAGTGGTCGGGAGCAGCCACTGCACTCCAGTCTGGGTGACAGAGTGAGACTCCAACTCAAAAAAAAAAAAAAAAAGAAAGAAAGGAAAGAAAGACACAGACAAATGGAAAAAGTTTTAGCTCTGCCACTGATCTCTGACCAGTTTCTACGCTTTTTAGCATCAGTATTTCCATCTATAAAATGGCCATAATGCCTGAGTTGCTGTAATGATTAAAAATTAGATAACATATGGAATGCATCCAGCATAGTGGAAGTGAAAAGGCACAGGAGATGATACCCTTATCCTGGTGAGACAAGCAGCAGCCCCTGGCAAAGCCTGCATGGTGACCTGACTAGCATGAGCAGGCCCTAGGCATTCATAAGGGACTGCCCTAAGTTCTCCATCTGTGAGTCCTCTGGGTCCACCAAACCTGGGAGCACAGTTTTCTCAACCTAGGGATACTAGAGGCACAACTATTGCAAGTGGGTGTGGAGATAAGAACAAACTTTTTTAAAAATAGCTATCAACAAGAAACCCCCGTGCTTCGAAAGGGTGGAAGCCACTGAACTGTGACGGCACCCAGTGAACAGGGTGGGGAACATCATCTGCTGACGCTCACTGAGAAATATCAAGGCATCAGTGAAATCCTTACCACCCCATCACAAGTGAACTAATAGCAATTACTTCATATCTGACAATAAATGGAAAACAACAACACCAACTTGCAAGGCAAAGGCTCAGCAGTCAGATCACTCACTAGCTCATAAATCTATTCTCATAGCAAGTATGCTTCAAGTTTGTACCTCAGCAAAATTACAATTGCATGTTATCTCATGTCTTCTCCTCTTAAATGCTAAGCCCATATTTCAACTCCTACTGAATTTTCCACAGGTACCCCAAGTTCTATACTCTTGGTGTTTACTGTGTGCATGTATGTGTGTGCACACAACTGTGGTTCAGGTGCTAGAGACACAAAGACCCTGCCCTCATCAAGCTTACATTCCAGATAGGAGGACAGACCATGCATTCAGCATAACCTAATGAATTCTCCTCCACCTTACTCTCAAACCATCTTCCATCTCCTCTGACGGCACTGTCATTCACCTTATCACCCAGTCCAGAAACTGATCAGGGTTCTTGATTCATCCAGCTTTTTCACCTCTCAAGTGTAGCCAATCTCCAAACCCCATTTATTCCAGCTCCCAGGTCTCTGTTGAATCCATCCACTAACTGGTTCAGGTTGCCACTTCTCTCTCTCATCTAGATTACAATGGCAGCCCACCAACTGTTCTTCGTACCCAATCTTACCTCCCTTCCATTCATTCCCTATAAATGGCCAGGGGCACTGCCCTCGGGAGAAAATCCACATTCCTCGGAGACAGCCTCAGCCCCACGCTCAAGTCTCCATCATCAGCTCCTGCCCTGCCTCACGACCCACACACAACTGCTTTCAATTCTTGGAGTGCTATAAACTCTCCTTTGCCTCTGAACCCATGCAGGTGCCATGCTCTCTACTTAAAAACACTCTTTCCTTTGCCCCCTTCCACACCATATCTATTTCACTGTTAATGCATTTGGCTGCATCTTCTGTCAGACAGTAAGCTCCCAGTGGGCACAGACTGTGACTGTCTCCTAAGCCTAGCGTAGGACCAGGTACACAGCAGGTACTCAATAGATATATGATGAAAGAAAAATGAATGACCCGAAGTGCGACTACCAAGTATCTAAATAGATAAAAACATTATTCTAAAGGAAGTAATTTGATTTGATAACTAAGAATAAGTCTGAAAATTAGCTGACTTGAGTTCTAAGCTCACTGTGTTACCTTTGGCCAAATCACAACTCTGTTCCTTGATTTATTCATACATAAATTAGATATGTTACAAGGATATGGAAAACAATGTATGTGAAGACTCTTAACATAGGAAAAAATACCTCCACAAATAAATGCTAATTATGACCACCTCCAATGAGTTAAACAGAAGTTCGGAACAATAGATTTCCATGAGACACATGGAAAAGTCTTTATGGTACTCGAGTTACCATGTTTTTGGAATGAATTATCAGAAGAGATTACCAAATGAGAAGGTGGAACTATTTTCTACTATTATAGAACACTATAATCAGAAAAAAATCCAATCCTGAGAACTCTCAAAATACAACATTTAAAAAAGCAAACAATCTAATTAGAAAATGGGCAGAATACACAAAAACACATTTCACTGAAGAAGATAACAGATGAAGCACATGAAAAGATGTTCAACATCATTAACTATTAGGAAAACACAAACCCACGCCAGAGCACCGCACATCTACCAGAAACTAAAAATTAAAGACAGTCAACCAAATGCTGGCCAAGATGCAGACAAACTGGATCAGGTATGCCTTTCTGGTGGAAATGTAAAATGGAACACCTACTCTAGAAAACAGTCTGGCACTGTCTTAGAAAACAAAATAGGCAACTACTACAAAACCTAGCAATAGCACTCTTGGGCATTTATCACAGAGAAATGAAACTTTATATGAACACAAAAACCTGCACACGAACATCCACAGCATTAAGTAATAGCCAAAAACTGGAAAAAATCCAAGTGTCTTTTAATAAGTGAACAAACAAACCTGAATGAATCTCCAGAAAATTATGCTGAACAGAAAAAGCCAAACCCAAAAGATTACATGCTGTATGATTCCAATTATAAAATATTCTTGAAATGACAAAATTATAGGAATGGAAAATAGATCTGTGGCTGCCAGGAGTTTGTGGCAGGGGCATGGAGGAGGTGGATGTTGCTATAAAAAGGTACGAAGAGGGATCTTCACAGTGAAGAAACTGCTCTATAGCTTGACTGCATCCATGGTGATATTCTGGCTGTGGTACGAGCTATACAGTTCTACACAATGTTACCCCTGGGGAGACTGGGTAAAGGATACATATGAGAGTTTTGTATTATTTCTTAGCAACTGCATGTGAATCTACAATTACTGCAAAATAAAATTTTGATTAAAAAAAAAATCCAGCCCAGGTTACCTGTCCAGGGCCAGTTAGAATTTGGAAGGGGTTTACAGGTACTTCAGCCCAGTGGAGAGAGAGAGATCATGAATGAGTTGCAGAGTGGAATGGATGGGCCTCCCTTAGAACAAAGTTTTTAGCTGCCAGAGGCAGAGCAGAAAATAGTGGTAATGGTATTTAAAACATCCCAGTGACTGTGGCCAGAAACCCAAACTGTTTTATACTCTGGTTAGCCATACTCTCAGAGTCAACTGCTGACTTGTGAGATAATGAAGCTCCACTTAGGACTGAGTTGAATGAGAAAATCACAAATACAATTCACTCCTCACTGCACAGAGACGAACTGGTTGAGCTCTGAGATTTCCTTCTACTCCAGGAGTCTTATGCATCAGGGCAAGTCACGTCTTGAGGTAAATCAAGGGTCGTTAAATTGTTCAGTCAGTGGATTCTATGATTCCCTCACACTGCATGTCCTGTCTGCAGAACAAGGTCCACATGCATGCTGACTACTCACCTGGGTGGCAGGGTGCTGGATGGCCAGACCCCGAAGAAGCCTCAGGATAAATGGTAGGGCAGGGCGAGACAAAAACTTTTTCCAGATGTCAGCATCCAAACTGCAAAGCAAAGGAAGGCTTGTTAGCAGGCCTGGGAACAAAGTTGTTACTTAGAAGCCAGTTGTTGATTCTGGCTTGCTTCAACTCCCAGTACTTGTTTAGTGACTGATTCTCCCAGAGTGCCATGAAGAATCACAAAGAACCACTCAGCTCATCTGAGAAGACAGATGGAAGTGAGTACTCTCGCCAAAAAGCTGCCATCCTTTTCCGACAGCACTCAAAGACTCTGCAGTAGTCGCGCGATCACCTTGCTAGTTTCCAGAAGGGGAAGGAAGCCCCAAGGAGGGAGGGGCACATATGAAACTTTATGCCAAGATGCTGAAGAAGAAGGAACAGGAAAGGGGAAGAGGAGACAAAGCAGCCTCTCTGAGGGAAGGGCTTCGTACTTCTTGGCACTGGGGATGTGCTTTTTCATGTAGTCAAGCGCACTCTGGGTGATCCCCTTCTGGAGAATCAGATCCTTCAGCTGATGCCCATTGCTGTTGTTCTTGATGCCAGCTGCTATTTTACAGAAGCAGTCCAGGAAGACTTTATCATCACCACTGTGATCTTCATCATACCTAGGAGGAAAGAGCAGAGTCTCAGGGTGCGAAAGGCAGAACAAAAGCCAATTGTCATTCTCTTCATTAACAATCTTCAACAGCCTAGAGGATTATCAGACCTAAATGTCACATGATATAAAAACCCTTGGTTCCTGCCACTGTCTCTCTTACCTGCTACATACCCCAAACTCATAGCCTTCTCTTGCATTCTCATGCTTTTGCACAAGTGACTCCATCTTGTCATACTCCCTTCCCAGCTCACCAGACACTTCACCTTCTCTGCCTAGCCAGTTGATACTTAAAAAAGAATTTTTTTTTGAGTCAAAGTCTCCCTTTGTTGCTCAGGATAGAGTGCAGTGGCATGCTCACAGCCACCACAACCTCGACCTGGCGGGCTCAGTGATCCATCCGCCTTCGCCTTCCAAGTAGCTAGAACCACAGGCACATGCCACCATGCTAGGTTAATTGTTTGATTTATTGTAGAGATGAGGTCTCACCAGGTTGCTCAGACTGGTCTCAAACCCCTGGGCTCAGGCAATCCTCTCACCTCTTCCTCCCAAAGTGCTGGGATTACAGGCATGAGCTACCACGCCTGGCCCAATTGATACTTTAAAACAATATATTTTAACTATTGACTCCCCAACTAGACTGAGTCCCTTAAATGCCAGAACAAGTATACAAAAATCTAATAGAAATTTAGGTGATTCTTTCTTATCTCACAGAACTAGTTTCAGGGATTTTGTGGGGACTCATTTCACTATAAATCCAAGAACATACTTATCAAAGCTGCAGTATGGTTTGAATCGCTCCACCAAGATCTGCATCTTCTCCACCTCTCCAAAGGAAAGGTATGGGATGATGCGAAGCAGGCCTTGGAGCACACTAGGGTTGGAGCGAACGAAGGTGCTATTGATCTGGTCCAGGAGCATCACGAGTTGATCCTTGTCACCCGTCAGGAGGAGGTTGCCCTGCAACAGAAAAGTAGGTGGAAGACCCATTCATGCAGTCAGGACTGTGGCTGCAGCCAACATCTGGCCCCTAAAGGTGATCTACTTCCATCAGAGCCAGCAGGAGTAGCCCTAGAAGAACTGTGTCTCAGTACTTTCCGGGGAATAATAAACAGAATGAGTTTCACTGAGAAATTAGTTTCTAAGTTTCTGTGATGGTACTGTTAATAGTTTCAGGCATTATATACCAGGTCAATATACCAATACACTCAAGAGGATAGAGGCTACTGGACATTCATTTAGTCATAGCTCTAGCCAAATCATTAGCACCAATACGGATGGAGGAAGTTATGGGGACAGCCAGAGGAAAGAAACTGAAATGGAAGTTGGAGACCTAGGTTCTAGGCCTAATTATATATAACACTGAACAGCTCACTTCATTTCTCTGGACTTAGCATTTCTGGACTGTGAAATGAAGGGTTGGACTAAGGCCCCTGTCTATTTGCTGGGACATGCTAGGATTCCTTTAAGGAATAGCTTGAGTGAAAGAATATTCTTAGCCACTTTGTTTCCTTCGAATGCAAAGATTCCAAGTTTCAATGCAATGATGTATGAGATAAGTGTATGAGCTAAGTCTTCCCATTCCCATGACTTGAGCAAGTTCAGTTTTCTTGGGTGAGCTCAGCTAGACACAAACAAGCCTGTTGTTGGCCATGAGACAGCATAGGTCCCCAGTGTGTATGGATGGAGGGGTGGGTCCCACTCACCTTGTCCTCACTCAGGGGCTCAGCATTGGACTCATCTAGAATGATCTCCATGATGCTAAGCACCTGTTCAGCAACAGCTGCACCCCCACTGTCCTTGCTTTCTTGCTCAGCTACCAGGGCCTGTGGGAGAAGAAGACCCAGTCACTCTCAGAATAAGACCGCAGCCACTCACAGCTGATGGCATCAGCTCTCAAGGATGCCCTTCATGGCCTTAACTTCCAGACACTGTGCATGCATATTCCAAGAGGGAGACGAGCACATGGGCTTCTGAGATGGTGAAACATTTTTCATAACTCTTTCTTGGCTGCTCTGAGGAGAAGGGCACTACTTTCCCATTTGTGTATATTGGACTTTTAATGGACTGCTTTCCTTTTGACGCTGACCTGAATTCAAGAAAGGAGTACAGAAGCTCTTGGGTGCCCATGGCAGTAGCATGGAGTGGGTAAAGGGGAGTTAGTGAGCAGGAGGAAAAGAGCCAGCTGAAAAGACCCAAGCCTCTGCACCAGCCAGCCAGACAGATGAAGGGCTTGAAGAGGCCCTAAGTTCATTTCATCTGAGCCCAGAACTGAGCTGCTTTTCTCCCACCCAGGACTTCCAAGGCCCACTCTTCATCATTTGCAGCCTGCACTATTTACCAAGTTTAGGGTCCCCAGCATGACATTCAAGGTGTTCATTTCCAGTTTGACAAGCTGCTGCCGGTTGACTTTCACCTTCACGCAATAACTGAACAATTTCAGCAGCACCTGACAAGAAAAGCCATTGAAAATCAATGAGAACCCCTGAGAGTGCATGACATGAGAGCAGCAGGATGGAAGTGTCTAAGAGGGGTCATGTACAATCAGCAGCTGCTCCTCCTAAATTGCAGGGGACACGAGGGAGAAGTGATCCTTAAGGAGATGCGAAAGATGGCTGTGCTCTCACATTAGGCTACCATTTTAAATAGCAATGGTCTCCTGAGGTAGCTCCTGTGGGCTGGGTATACCTCTACCATCTCTGAAATTATAGGAATAACAACATTCCTAATGGAACAGGTGTTGTCATGGAGCCAACTCAGACACTGAACTAATAGTAAACAAAATGATCTCAAAGCACATGGCCTATGGGAGCTCAGAACCAGGTAGGTCATTTAAAGCAAAGCCACAATAATCTTGTTCTCATAGACCCGGGGCAAGGTGTGTGTGTGTGAAAATAATAGGGTAATATTTGTGGTGCCTCTGGGATCTTCTAATCCTTACTAATGAGATTAACTGGATGAACACCCAAACAAAACCATACGAGAAATAAGCTACATTACAAAATCCATTTTATAAGTAATAAAATAATAATAATAATTAATGCAAATGCAGTTATTTGAGGAAAGGCAATCAGATATTGGCTGCATAGTTGAAGAAAGAAGTATCAGAGAAGGTTATCATCACCCTGATTTTTACGGAGAGTGGGCCAGGAGGCAGGAAATATGGATGTCTAAGATGTAGAGGGCTGCCAGGTCCTTCATTGGTTTGCACTGGGCCATGGCACCATGCTGCCCTCTAGGGTTAAATGGCACAATGGAGCTGGGCTCAGGGGCTCAGCCTGTAAGCCCCCGCCTTTGGGAGGCTGAGGTGAGTGGATTGCCTGAGCCCGCGGGTTCGAGACCCGCCTGGGCAACTTGGCGAGACCTCATCTCTACAATAAATCAAAAATCAGCCGGGCATGGTAGCATGCGCCTTAGTTCCAGCTACTTGGAAGGCTGAGGCGGAAGGATCGCCGGAGCCCAGCAGGTCGAGGCTGCGGTGGCCGGGAGCAGCCCCACACACCAGTCTGGGCAACAGAGTGAGACTCCAACTCAAAAAAAAAAAGGCACAATGGCCACAAACTTATTTCCATAGGGGCCTCTCGTAATGCCCAAAGGCTGGTCCTCATAACTCACTGCTCCCAACTCACTGTTAAAAGGTGGCGTCCTTGCTTGAAATCTTTGATCCCTGCCAGTCTGTTAAGCATGCATTCCAGGCCCCCACACTGGGCCATCACACCAGCCATCTTATATACTTCTTCTTCATCTTCTTCTTCATCTAGGGGTGAAGGGAAGCCAAGCAGAAATGGAGGAGAAGGTGAAGATGGGAATAAACCAGCCCAGAATAAGAGCACCCTCTTCCAGGTTGACAGTCCCTTTTCATATCTCCAGTAAAGACACAGCCTATACTATTTTGTTCCTAGTAGGAGCTTTTTAAGGTTCAAGTCAATTAAATTACTCAAATGTGAAAACATAAACACTACTACCATCAAGTGGGAGGAGGAGAAAGAACTAAGTTTAAAAAAATCTAAACTCATGTTTATTGCTAATTGTATTTTTTTCTCCTAAAAGTTTGATTTTTTTTTTTTTTTTAATACCCAGAGGTACCTAAATCAGGCCACAGATGCCTATATTCTTCTTCAGTTGGAGAAAGAATTCCCACAATTCTGATGCAGGAATATAAGAGTATTTGGTGAGAATCCCCATCAGTCCTGGGGAGTGTGCCCCTCATTAACTCCAAACCTCAAGTCCAATGTGCAGCACTATTGTGACCTACCCGTGGTAGAGTCCAGCGACTCAATGAACTCCTCAGTGGCATCACCTAGCAGCCCCCGCATACGATAAACAATCCTCATGGGCTCTCCCTAAGCAGAGAAAGTTGGAGAAAGGCACTGATAAATAGGCCCAGAAAAATGCAAGGAACTACCTGATCTTGTTCATGTCTTAGTATCAAGGTCTTAACTATAACATTTCCTAGAATTCAAATGCATTGAAATTGACTTTAGGAAAAAGGAAGCTAATTTTGTTGAGTATATACTAAAGCTAACATTGCATGAAACATTTTACAGACACTATTTCATTCAATTTTATCAACATACTATGTAATAATACAATTACTTATTGGATGCTTTGCTCTGTGCTAGATTCTATGCTAATTAAACACTTTATTATCCTTTTATACAAGGTTAAATAGCTCATTAAAAGTTATCTAGGTCAGGCATGGTGGCTCACATCTGTAATCCCAGCACTTAGGGACGCCGAGGTGAGAGAAATGCCTGAACCCAGGAGTTCAAGACCAACATGGGCAACATGGAGAGACCTTGTCTCTACAATAAATTAAAAAATTAGATTGCCATGTGGTCCCAGCTACTTGGAAGGTTGAAGTGGAAGGCTCTCCTGAGACAAGCAGGTCAAGGCTGTGGTGGCCATAAGTGTGCCACTGCACTCCAGCCTGGGCAAGAGAGTGAGACCCCGACTTAATTTTAAAAAAAGAAAAGTTATCCAGCTATCAGTCCAGGTTTCATTCCAAACCTATGCCTCCTTCAGGAGTAAAATCTTTCCCTGACTACTACTACCCAGGACATGTGAGGCCATTTAGATCAAAGTCTCAGGAATCAAAACAGAAAAAGAGAATATAGCAGGGTGCCAAAAATATGTATACACATTTTAAGAGATGTTTTCTATGTATTACTTTCAGTTCGGCATAAGCAGAAGTGCCTGGACACTGATGGTAGCCACTTTGAGCACTTCTTATAATTGCAGAAGTCAAACATGATCAAACGTGACTTTCATTCATCACTTATTATCAGTATATATCGAGTATTATAATTTTAATACAGTCTTTCCCTTCTTAAAATGTATATACATTTTTTGGCACCCTCTGTATTAGTCTATGACTACAGAGATTCAGAGGTCTTTATATAACCATACAAGGACAGAGTTCCAAATTTCTCAAAACTATACCCATAACTTGATTGGAATGATAAGAAACAAACCTATTGTAAAGTAGAAGATTACAGAAACTTTACTAAATTGGAGATCAGGAGCATTCACTAAATGTCATGTACTAAGCTAGTTGCTCTAGTATATGTTATTCTCATTTTATAAATGACAAACAGGAGTGCAAAGTCACACTCTATGAAATTAAGTGGGGGCCTTGGCAACATACTAATTTGAGCTGCCTGTCTCCAAGTTCATGCTTAGCTCCAGGAGAGGAAACTCTGGAAGGAGAGAACCTGCCAGAAAAGCCAATTCCAGAAGTGTTTCCTGCTATGGAAGCCCAGTGAGAACTGCCCAGAGAGAGAACCCCCGCAGATGACAGACACACAGAAACAGAACAGAAATAGAAAACAACAGGTCCTAGTCGGTAGCTAAAAGGATAGACGGCTTATCAGGAAAATGGAGGGCAAAATAGGGAAGGGAAGTTGAAAGCCCAGACAAATAGCTACCACAAACTCTGGACCTTGCAAAAGCACCTCTCAGTGTACTAAGCACGCCAATATGAGAGCTAGTGATTCTCAACTTCGTCTTGTCTCATGATTCAAGGAGAATGTCCTCATGCATATTTTGGGTTCACTACCATTTATAAGAGTACCCATAGAAGACTGGTCTTAATTTTTTATGCGCATCGGGGATTAAATCTGTATCATTCTGTTTTGATACTAAAATGTCAGTGACAAGATATATTGGCTGGGACAGTCCTCTGCCTGTCCTGCCAACAGTGCTACATCAACCCAACTGGCAGCAGCCCAGCAGGAAACAGTAGATTCCTAGCTCAGTGGGTGAAGAAAAAGGAGAGAGGCAAAAATGTGTAACAAATTAAGGGCCAAAATTTATGAATAGTAAACTGACAATTTAGTTTCTTAAATTCTACAGAAATATCTGTGACTAAGTATACAAATGTTTGCTGTGCTTCACTGGTATACTAGTTTGTTGTAATTAAGTTATTTATTTGATTCACTTACTAAAGATCCTCCTAATAGAAGAGAAGGGGGAAAACAGCAAGAAAAGAGGGAAAGGTAGGGGAAGAAGAAGAAACAGGAAGAGAGGAAAGAAAGGGACAGAGGGAGATTGAAAAAGGAGAGAAAGGTCAAGTGGAAGGTCTAAAACGTCCACAAGTGGATAGGTAGCACTGTGGTGGTCAAAAGGCCCAGCGTGCTAGCCTTACTTCTTTCCCTCTCCCCACCTCAAGAACAGCAGCCTGTATGAGCCTCAGTTCCCCAACTAGTGAAACAGAAACTGCTCCTAGAAGCAGCTACTGGAAAACGGTCTGCTAAGTGAGCAGTTCCACAAAAGCTGAGAATTAATTTCAGTTGAGAGATATCCATATAAAGAGTACAAGACAGCAAGTGTTCCCTACCACTCTGCATTCTCAGATACCACCTGGTCTCAAATCTTTGGGATTCAAGAACTTACACAGCTCAGCCTGTGCTGTGCACAAACAGAAAATGTCTGTGCTTTACTGAAGTTCTTTGACCTTTGTTAGATGCCTCCAGAGCAGGACAAGATGATTAGTTTTCTCCACACAACCACAAACAGGAGAAGTAAAGCTTACAAGTTCTGCTACAAGCTGGGTAAATGATGATTAACAGCTCCTGCTGGTACAGGTCTGCAGAAGTCAGAAAAGTAAAACCACACCTTGAAGCAAGAAACAACCACATACCTCATTCGTAGTACACCAGACCTTCTTGTAAACCTCAGCCACAGGAAGGTCCAAACTAATGATTTTATTGTTCACTAGAAGCTGAACAGAAAAGTAGATGAAGCTGTAATTATAAGGCAAGTAAATTTCAAGATCAAAGGGCACTTTATGGCAGGGATTCTAATTCATAATTTTTGTGTCATGGACCCCAGTATCAACTCTCCCACTCTAAAAAAAAAATTGCACATGTGCATAACACACAGAATTTTGTGCTTTATTTCAGAGGTTACAAACAACCTTAACCCAACCATGGATTCCAATTTAGAAACGCCTCTAAAGGACCTTCTCCCATCATGAGTCCATTGCAGGCTCAACACAGAAAAAGCAGCTTTCTCTATTTTACCCAGCAAGCTTTTCACCATGTATGTGACAACACCAGACCTAGAGGTTATCTGCCAGAGGGGATTGGATACAGTGCCATAAACCTGCACGGAGGCTAAAATGTGGGTATTTAGGGAGCTCAATTAACTTGGACTCATTGGAAAGCCTCTGCCAAAAGCATGATCATAATAAAAATCCACTACCACTGCAACCAATGGCCACTAACCATTTGCTTACTTCATGCCAGGTACTGGACAGAGCCTTTTACAGGTTAGTAACCTTAGCATCAGGTGAGGTAGAAAGGTAGAATCATTAACCTCAATTTACAGATGAGGAAGTACTATGCTCATTACCTCCATTCCACTATCATCCTCCAGGAGAGCCACCAAGTCACAGTCCTGGCAAATCTTGTTCTTTATATCCCTCATAAGTGGCCCGATGCCTGGCTCATTGCTGCTATATGGGTTTCCAGGCATCCTGCCCTGTAAGAAGTCTTCTTGTTGGGGATCCTTTTCCAGGGTCACAAAGAACTCAGTAACTTCATTCTCCTCCTAAAGGACAGAGAGAAAGATGCATCAAAAGAGATGGCAGAGGGGTTATACCATGCTATCTTGTTGTATGCACACTTTGAGGGACACATCAAATTCAACAAGCCCTTTACATATTTAGAAATAGAAAGGAAAGGAAGTTCAGAGGTCATTCAAAAAACCCCAAATATAATTCAAGTAGCCTTAAATATAAAACATCTCCTCTAAACCCTACGGGTGGATTAGGAGACAGAGCCTAACAAAGCAAGCAAACAAGTGACATATGAAAACTCTATTGCTGAACTGGGGTACGGGGGTGGAGAGGTGGGTGGATTTTCCTTCCTCCACCTGCTGGTCTCATTCAATGCTAGCAAATCTGATGACTCTGTCACTGATGACCCTGAAGTCAAGAAGAGAGTTTCTCTATGTGACATGATGCTTACATACACCCACCCCTAATGATCTCTCATCACTAACTGATGAGAAGAACTGGTATTCTTTATCCTTCCTCAAAAATGGAAGGGGGTCTTTGGATCATACTCTGCTTCTATAGAGATCAGGCTAGGGAAAAAAAAAAAACATACACACTACATGTGTACAAAACAAGAGGTGGAAAAAGAAGGGAGTGAAAACATCTTTATGCTCTAGTTCAATACTGCTTCTTCCACAGTACGTTGGATTGGCTAAGCAAGAGGATTTTGGCAACAGAAGTCAGACGAAGTTTCAAAACAAAACAAAAGATTCTTGAATCTAGAAAATAAGACCAAGGAAGGTCATTAGATTTCCTATCACTAGGAAGAGGAAAATTGCTTCTGTTTTATGGCAGTGGATCTTCCTGAAGTGTGAACTAAATGGCCCATAGATAGTAAGATTTCTATGACTATATCAAATCACCAAGAGGTTTCATGGCAAAGCAGCTCATGCCAACACTTGCAAACCATAGGAAACACCACATTGCTTACGGGATAAATGATGCTGCAGAGCCTCTCAAAGATGAAGACAGGAGTCCGGTAGTCATCCAGATTGTAGCGCTTGGCTGTCTCAATGCACACAGCCATGAAGGCTTTGGTTTCCGACTCTGTACCTGCCAGAGATCAAAGTGGCCAAGTTAGTTAGGAAAGAGCCTTGCCCACGGATACTGAGATAAGACTTTAAATGAAATTTGCTGACAGATTCCTTCTGCTTTGTAAGTCTTTAAATGCTCTACATAGCAATATCAATAGCTCAATTGGAAATCTGATACTGATTGATTTTATACCCAGACCACATTTGATTTGAAACTCCTAACACCCTAGACAACATACTGCATCATGGTTAGCTGTGTACATGTCTTGCTCACTCTCTCTTTCAGGACAGAACCTCCTTGAAGAGAAGGCCTATGTTTTATTCAACTTAGCATCATCCCCTTCCCCAAAACAGGCACTCAAAAAATGTCATATAATCCCAACTGTATTTCAGTCAAATCATAGGCAGTTATAGCTTTAAGCTTCATTCTAGAAGATTAGGTGGACTGCTGACTATAAGCCAAAAAAATAATTTCATGTCATATAAAAGGGAGAAAAATATGGTTTCTAAAAGAGTCCCATTGAGCAGGTCACAAACCAGTTAAACATGGCTGATAAAAATGGCATCAGAGGACTTACATTCAGGCAATAAGATAAATGGGGTTCCCTGGCCTATGTCTCACTCTCCACCACTTAAAAACAATTTAAAATGCTGGCTAAAAATGTAACAGTGAACTGCCATACTAGCAAAGAAGAACCAAAATCCAAAAACTAAGAGGAATCAGAAACCCAGGGAGCAAAACACTGGTCAGTTTGTGCCCTGAGCTTTAGTTTACAAGACCTGCCCAGATTTGACAGCTGGATAAAGCCCAAATCCACAAGGTAGGTAGTCTAGCAGGAACCACCTCCACCCCTACAAACACAAATCTGGGACCTCAGAAGAGCTACACCCTTGGTGTAAGGATCAACTAGAAATATAACTCTCCCTTTCTCCAAAACAAATAACTGAAAGGAAATTGTCTTTCCTTAAATTTTAGCAATGAGTGGGGGGAAAAAAATCTTCTCTGAGACCTCGTGGCAAACCATCCACTCATAGGAGTCTGTAGCTCAAATCTCCTACTACCTAGAAAGTTGGAAAAACCTGAAGCTCAGAACTGGGACAGCAGTGCCCTGCAATGCCTCACAGAAGCAGTTATAAATTCTCTCCGGAAAAATTCATCTTTGCCCGGGTCCTAAAGAATTTCTACAGATAAAGTTCAAAAATATGAGGTCACAGTCAAAAATCAGAAAAGACAACAAGACTTAAGGCACCATGAGTAAGAGCCATAATAATAGCAGAAGCAGGCCCAGAAATATGTCACATTCTAGAATTATCAGACACACATATGTTTAATATGCTTAAAGGTCATAAAAGAGATGGGAAACATGAATAAAAAACAAGAAACTAAAAACTAACTACAAGAACTCAATGAGCAGATTAACTAGACTACACATAGTGGAAAATTAATGAATTGAAGAAATTGTCCAAAATGCAGTGTAAATATAGAGATGAACACTATGAGAGATGGAGAGACATGAATGACAGAGTGAAAAGGGAATTTCATAAGGAAAAGAGAGAGAATGCAGCTGAGGCAATTAAAAAGATAATGGCTGAGAATTTTCCAGACTCATGGAAGATACCAATCTGAGAACCTGACCTCTTCCTGCTCTAAGAGCTCAACATGAAAAGTCCAAATTGATGAAGCACAGCTCTAGAATTTACAACACCAGGAGCCAACACTCTCTTGAGAGATGAGACTCTCTCCTTGAATGTGGGGAGATGTTAGCCATCCCTCCTCTGGCTCTGCGGAACTGGGGGATGTCAGATGAATGCACCAGCCAGCCCCTGAAGGGACATGTGAGTCTTGGGCACTAGGCTGCTAGGCAGTGCTACCTGTGGTCATGTCCTCCAGCATCTCCAGCAGCATGTCCTGCGTCTCATCAATCAGCTTGGTTCTCTGTACTACCAGCTTTCGCAAGCACAGATATCCATTCAGTACAGTACCCACCAAGCGACTTTTAAAGTGTCTTTTGATGGATTCCACCTCAACAAAGGAGGAGAGAAGGCCTGTGGGGACAAGAAAAAGTTGCTGTGAGATCTCTGGATAAGAATAAAAATAAGGAAGGTCTGTCTTCAAAAGATTAAGAGCAATTCAAAAAGCAGGGAGAATCTATCTTTGTGCAGGGCACAATGCAGGTGCTCAATAAACTGAACTGGTCAATAGCAAAGAGAAGTTCAAAAAATGTAAACCCATCAATGAAGAGAAAAATGCAGAGCTAAAATCTACATAGTGGTCAATACAAGAGGGAAGAAAATCAATCCAGCATCCAAGTAACTAAAAGTCAGTCCCTAAAACATGCCCAGAGGGCCCTAAATGAAGGGCCAGATGGCTCTCTCTACCTGTGAGACTTTTAAGGGCATAGCCCTGCTGCAGATCCGTGCTCAGGGTAGCCTCCTCCAGGGCCAGCAAGCGGGCTATTTCCTGTGGATAACGAATACAATCAATGTGACAGCACTGCCAAGAATACCAGTTACCTCTACCACTGTCCCAGGAGCTTGCAGCATCAAGCAGATACTCGGTAGTGACATCTTCTTATTCTAGCCCTTGTAGAACTCCTTTCCAAGAAGCCAAGTTCAGTTGTGATGTTGTTAAGGATGGCTTAAAAAGCGTAAACAGCTGGGCTCGGTGGCTCAGCCTGTAATCCTGCGCCTTGGGAGGCTGAGGTGAGTGGATTGCCTGAGCCCGTGGGTTCGAGACCCGCCTGGGCAACATGGCGAGACCTCATCTCTACAATAAGTCAAAAATTAGCCGGGCATGGTAGCATACGCCTGTAGTTCCAGCTACTTAGAAGGCTGAGGTGGAAGGATCATGGGACTCAGCAGGTCGAGGCTGCAGTGGCCCGGAACGGCCACTGCACTCCAGTCTAGGTGACAGAGTGAGACTCCAACTCAAAAAAAAAAAAGTGTAAACAACCTGAATGCCCCCAAGAGACTGCCATCACCACATAATAAATAGTCAGAAAAATAATATTTTTCACCAAATATCTTTTCTCAAAAAAACAATACGGTGAAGTTTATACCAGAGTACAATGACAGGAGAATCAGGGAAGGGGACTCTCCAGGGCAGTGAGGTGGGACACCTTGGTGATGAGGTTGCCCACATAGGGCAGGACTCCCCGAGCAGCCAAGTAGACTTTCCAGTGGGAGGAAGTGATGAGCTTCTGGTAGAGAGCCAAGTACTCAGCCGCACACTCCCCAGCTATGCTCAGCTCATCCAGGTAACTGCCAGAAAGAGGAACAGAGTACTCACTAGTCAAGAACTCTAACAGTTCTGATGGTTCCAAGAGCTCCCTTTTCTCCTTCCATCTTTCCTAACTTCTGCTATCTGTCTTCTCCCTCCTCCTTCCAGAGGGGCATCTGAAAAAGCCCCAAACTACCACTGGAGAATTCCCCATACCTGAGAAGAATTCAGAGCACAGCACAGGAATGAATGTCACAGACTCTAACCATTCATATGCTAACACTTATTGCTATAAGAAGATTAAATGAGGTAATGCATGCCAAGCATTTATGTGCTCATAAGATCTCAATAAATATTAGCTGCTGCTGTTGCACTACTACTACTATCAATAAAATTCGGCTTTTTAACACTTTATTATTTCTGGGTCTTCTACATGGAATTAGAAAGTTATGGACCACACAGACATGCCTCCCAACATCCTGATTTTTGGAACCCCTGGCGAAGAGGGAGAGGCTCTCATGAAATCCAACCACCCTTCCCTTTCCACCCCCAAATGGTACCTGGTGAGGAGATCGAGGACCTGCTGCTTGCGGCTGGGAACAGTGGCTAGCGCCTCCACAATGGTACAGGCTGCCTGTCGTGCAGCCTGGGTCGCTGGAGTGAAGAGCACCTGCAGGAGAGGGGAGAGGAGAGGCCCTGGGCTCAGATGACTCCCTGTCTCACCAGACCCCCAGCAGGGCAGAGTCAACTGCCACCCATTCAGGAGAAGTCCTCTGGGAACCTCTCTAGGAAAAGGTTATAGGTAAGTATCACCACTAACACAATATCCGACTGTTGGAGCCTAGGAAAGAGGCTGCTAAAGAGTCTTTCTTCTTCATGGAGATTTCTCCAAGAAACTTGGAGAATATACCTAAGATAAAGGAAGTAGGAAAAAAAAACAAGCAGGGATCTTCCTTAGCAAAGACTTTGATAATTGTGGGGGGGCACTTATATGCTAAATACTGTCATTTAACATACACCAAATATTTCTCACTTATCATCTAAGGGGACAAATAGAGTAATATATAGTTACTTCAATCCTTTAAAACATTAGCTAGAAAGAAGAGGGAGGGAAGGCTAGTGGAAGATGTGAAAGATGGAAGGAGAAGAGGGAACTGAAGTTGTCAGGGAAGAGAATAGAGTGCACAAGCAGCTCAACAAGAAAGGCAGAAAAAGTTTTTTGGCCAGTCCACCATGCTGGTGGCTGCAACCAAGAACTTCTACCTACTTCCTGTTTGAAAAGAAATAAGAAAAGCAGAGAGAAAGAAGAGAAGGCAGAATAGACACGTGGCAGGGGGCAGAAATGCACTGCTCAGCATGTGGAGCCAGGGTGCAGTGGCCGAGGGCCCAGGAGACAGCCACTTACCTGCCGCAGCCAGTTGTTATGCCCCAGTTTGAGATCCAAGGGGGAAGTCCTCTTTCCCCGACGACTCAGGAACTGTTTCCACCTCCACACGTACTTCTCAGTCAAATAGAGATGGCGGAGCTCTGATTTGCTGGGGGCTTTCCCATTGCCATCTATCCCTACAAGGCCAAAGGTGGCAAGGACAGGTAGGTAAAAGAGTGACAGAAAGTGGGGTGTCAGGATAGAGGCAGGGTGAGTGGTTCCCATGTCTTAAAGAGACAGACACACCTCTGATTGGAAGGCACTTCTTCCAGGCCTCATAGGATGCCTTGGGATCTCTCTTGAGCCACAGCTGAGCCTGAGCATGGATCTCGTTGCAGTACGGCTTCACTGTGGTGAGGGCCTCAACAGGGACATCCTGGAGGAGGCGAGTAGGGCAAGGTGAGCATGTGAAAGCACACCTGAGTCAAGCACCAATGGAGAGGCACTGGCACTCAGAGGGGCAATGTGCAAAGGTGAGAGCAGGAGGGTCACCATGCATATCTTTTATGCCCAAACGTGAATTCCTGGTAAACTATTCTGATCTAATTTACCAGAAGCATCTCCACGCTGAGCTTAAGGTTACTGATTTCTATTGTGCAGGAGGAGCTGTAGCTGGTTTCCTACAGACAATCCTATCACCATACACTAATTCTATCCCATGGCTGATTTGCAGTTTCCCAAAGCACAAATCTTCAAGGGGTCAGGGGTGGCTCTGGAATCTAAAGAGCCTAACTAGCCAGAGCCCATCTATGCAACATAGAACCAGATGGTACTCTAAGTCAGCAGTGCACAAACTTGCTTTATGCCTCAATATTATTGAGGACTTCAAAAATCTTTTGTTTGTGTGGTTATATCTATCAATATTTACCATGTTAAAAATTAAAACAGAAATTAAGACATTTATTAATTAATTTAAATATATGGATAAATACATTACTTGCCAACCTAAATAACATTTTTTATATTTTTCAAAACAAAATAATTTAAAGAAAGGAGTGGCACCATTTTATATTTTTGACAATCATTTAATGACTGCCTTAATAAGACATCTGGATTCTCCTATGTGCTTCTACATTCAAACTGCCATGTTACATTGTTTTGGCTGAAGCATATGAAACAATCTGGTCCCATACAGATATATAGTTAGAAAAGGGAAGAATATTCTAACAGCTTTATCAACTAATTGTGGGCATTTTTACATTGACAGTACATCAAAACTCAACAAATTGCAAGTTTTAAAAAATTAGCTGTAAGGAGGACTCTGAAACCCTGTCAATAAACTTTTCATAGTCCTTTACACTAAAATCCATCTTTTATCCAGTATGATACTGTAACATCATACATCCAAGAATTGGTCATTCTTGGAGTTATGTCAGTTCTTCTTAAAGCTCACTTAATTCATTGTTGAAGAAAATGTCTGCCAAGCACCCTCATGGAACACCCGCACTCTGCCAGTCAGCCGTGCCTTCAAGCACCAACGGGGGCGATGTGGAAAACAGTGGCTCAGCTCGTATCACTCACAGCCCACAAGCACTTTCCTCAGGACTACCACTGGACTTGGGGTATGGCAGAGGTGCTTTTTGTGTACTTCCCATTTTGTCACACTGATTAGTACTTGGCCAGGTGCAGTGGCTCGTACCTTCAATCCCAGCACTTTGGGAGGCCAAGATGGAATGACTGCTTGAGCCCAGGAGTTCGAGACCAGCCTGGGCAACATAGTGAGACCTTGTCTCTACAGGGAAATCAAGAAATTAGCCAGGTGTGGTGGCATGCCTGCAGTTCCTGCTACTTGGGAGGCTGAGACAGAAGGATCACCTGAGACTAGGAGGTAGAGGCTGTTCATGCCACTGCACTGCAGCATGAGTGACAAAGTGAGATCTCAACTCAAAAAAAAAAGTTAGTACTCAAGAGTAGAGATTTGATAACATTAATTTATACTGGTTCATCAAGGACATTCTTGATAAAAATGCATAGCAGAAAAGAACTCCTGGTACAGCTGGGGCCACCAACTAGTCATGCTAAGTCACCAGCAGTTGCACCAGTATTAAAGGTTTTGCAACATCAGCATAAACATCAAGAGAGTAAAAAGGGCAAATAATGTCTTAGAATAATTAAGAAAATACTTTGTTTTCACAGATTTCCTGAAAGTCTTGGGAACACCCGGGGGTCTGTGGGCCAAATTTTGAGAATCGCTGCTCTCCTGAGGTTAAACCTGAGCAAAATTCAGTGCACAGAGAGCAAGTACTTGTGAAAACCTCCCTTCCTCACACTGTGGAAACAATGATGGTGATGAGGGGAGGAGTTTCCTCTTTTGAATCAATAGCTGATTTTATTTGCTGAGAATCAGCTCTGAGGGGAAATAATCCTTCACTGTAGGGAAGGAAGGAGGGTACTCTCTTTTCTGAGGACTGTCTGGGCAGTCCAGGACAAGAAACACAGTAAACCGTTCAACACCCAGCTTCCTCCCTAACCATAACCCCCAGTACGTAGCATTCAGAAAGTAATTTTCCTGCCACGAGGACCATTCCCCTACTAAGGGATGGCCTATCAGATGGAGCAGAAATCAGAATGCTCCAAGGCCCAACCCAGGGTAGGTAGAGGCAGACAGCCTCAGGCATGACCAGGAGAATTACAGCCTGTACAATTTACAAGCTGGTATAAGCCAAGTTCACCTGTGGCTCAGCTACGATTTTATTTTAGGATGAAAATTTGGCTGTGTTTACTCACTTAATAATTTATTAAGCAATCACTATATGCTAGACTATGTTATATACTAGACTTAAAAAGACAATCCTGAATTCAAAAAGCTAACAGATATCCTAATGGAGAACTAGATCTTCTAAGAAATAGTTAACAAAGTGAAGAAGAACATTCTAGGCAGACATAATAGCATATAGCCACAGCTAACATTAAGAACTAACTTAGGCAGACACTGTTCTGAACACCTGATCTGCATTAAGTCATTTATTTTCCACAACACTTCAAGGCAGAAACTGTATTGTCATTTTGTAGATGGGGAAATGGAGGAACATAAGAAACTTGGCCAAGGCCACAATGCTAGTAAATTGAAGAGCTGGGATTTGAACTCAGAAAGTCTGCTTCAGACCTTAGGATTTACACTACTGCATAATATTGCATGTGCAAAGGCACAAGGGCAGGAAAGAACACAACACTTTCTGCAAGCTGTAAGTCATTTGATGTGACTGGAGAAAGAAACAGTACACAGTTAGCCACTTTGCTCTATGTTTTGTATTTTCGTGTTTATTTTACTCTAAACTTCCTTCTCAAAAATCCCAAGCCATCTCTCTGAATTAAGGCAGATGTAGCACTGCTGCCCAGCCAGGTCAGTGATTCAAGGTAAGGCAGAGACCGCGGGAGGCAGGGCACAGCTGGCCAGGGAATGAAGAGGGCTGCCGCCCTGTCTTTGCGCCTCAGACCCCCACTTGGCCCAGTACCTTGTTCTTCTTGCTGGTTGGAGCAGGTGGTTTAATCAACTTCTGCAAGATCCGCAGGCACATGAGGGTAATGTTCTCAACAACCACAGGAGTCTTAATGTTCACAGCCATGAGGAAAAGGCTGAGAGCTAGGGATGGCCAGGAACGGCAGAGTCAGAATCACAAATACACCACACCTGCTCTGGCAGAGCCGCCCAAGTGTCAGTTTCCCTCTGCCCCTCCCACTCTGCTGCCAGGACTGCACCTTGGAGCTTCCTTTCCTTTCTCTGAAAAACCCCTCACTCACCACAGCGTAACCGGAGCTCCCAGCAGCTGTCCTCCTTCGAGATAGAATCTGTCAGCAACAGCATTTCATACTGAAGGCTACTTGCCTAGAAGGCCAACAGGAAGGAAAGTGAGTAGAGAAGGGTCAGTCCAAACACTGAGTTTAGGTCTGAGCTCCAATCCAAGAACTCTTAACTAAAACTTCTGAGCATAGGCAGGCCCATCAGAGAGATGAGAAAGAGAGACAGAGAGAAAGAGACAGAGAAGGAGAGAGAGAAATATCCTCTGTGCTCTAGGCTCTAGCCTGGGAAAACCATTCTGGGAAGTGAGCTCTGCAAATGTGCAGCTTCTCCCCTTCTCACCTCCCAAGACTGGAGGGGGAAGCGGGGGGACACACAAGGAGTGTGAGGAAGGAACCACAGAGGATGGCTAGGCCTGCTCACCAGATCAGGATTGGCCCAGTGGCCTTTCAGGGCTGTGGAGACTTTGCCAATAATCAGGTCGTTCATTTGCTGGGTGGCTTCTGGATTGTCTCTGGGGAGGCAAAGAAATAGTCCGTTATTCAAAATCGGTTGTGGTTCTCCTTTCTAGCTAAAGGAGTCAGAGAAAATGAAATCTATGTCTAGGACTACCCGACCCCCAATTTTCTACTTCTTTCCCAGGAGTTTAGCCTCACAAAACCCTGATCTGTAATAAAAACGGGCATGTCACAGCCACTTTGCCTGGGAACAGACATTAAATGAGGGAAGAGCAGCACCAACGTACGGAGTCCACGTCCCAGGCTGCAGAGTCCCCAGGTGCTGTCTGGTTGTGTCACAGTCTCTAAAACCTAGGAGTCTACCCTCAGTCTTGGTCACAACTCTTTCCTTGTCTTCCTCATCTGCCTCCATGTCATTGCCCACAAGGTTCCCACATTTTCATCTATGTCCCTTTGTAATAATGGCCCTTATTAATAATAACAAAACGCATAAACCAGACCAGGCCACTCATCTGCTTCCTGACACACTCTGAATAAGACCCAAAGTCTTCTGCTGGCCTACAAGTACCTATGGAATCTGGACCCGCCCACCCTGTGCAAATCTTCCTCCCCTTTGTTTTCCCCACTGCATCCTTCCCTCTCCAGCTACACGGGCCTCCTTGTCACTCCCCAGCACTCCTGGCAGGCACCTGTCTCTCAGTTCTCCACTTGCTGCTTCCTAGGCATACAGCTCACTGCCAAGACATTGGCATGGCTCATTCCCTTTCTTCTCACAGGTCTTTGCTCAAGTATCACCTCCTCGAAGAAATCCTCCTTGACTACCTTGTCCAAAATAGCAAGCCCTCCTGTATTCAGGGTTGCCACCTCTGCTTTACTTTTCTTCACAATCTGATTTCCTGGTATCATACTGTTTATTTGTTTAGTGCAATTCTCCCCATCTAGAATATAAGCCACACAAAGGCAGGGACTTTATTTCATTTACCACTGTATCCCCAGAGTCTATAGCACTGCCTGGCCTTCAGCAGATGCTTAATAAATACTTGTTAAATGAGTGAGTAAATAATATAGCAAGTAACACTTATCAAGCACCTAACATGTTCCAGAATTTATGCCACATACTCAGTAAATAATCCATATAAAGCTGTGGGTGCAAGATCTGGAAAACACTAAGTACTCAACAAACACGAGTCATTATTTACGGAATATTTCATCTATATTCATCACAAGCCTTTAAGGTACTTACTATTATCAGTATTTTTCAAATGAGAAAAACGCAGGCTTAGAGAAATCAAGTAATTTGTCCAAGGCATGTAGCACAAGGTATCAGATAAGAAGCCTGAGTCTTTGCAATCCAGAGTCCAAGTTCTTAATCCCTAAGCCCCACTGCTCCACTGTCTTCTTCCACGCTAGCCTTTCTTGAGTCCAAGTGCCCAGACCCTCCCTTCCTTCCCTCACCAGGACTCAGGGACAGTTGCCTGAGAACACTACAGTGGAACCAAGAAAGTACAGCCAAATTACCATTTACAGGGAAACCTGGATTTCAATGCTCCCCAGTGTACTCACCCATACCCTGTATATCTTCCTATTTTTTCATCTGTTATAAGTTATCTAACCTGTTTGCCAGTCAGAAGCACAATTCTGCACACCCTCCAATGCTCCCAGTATCACTGCTGCTACCAACCCCAGTGTTAGAGGAATCATGAGACCCATAATTACGGTTCAGGCTCTGACCGAGTCAAGAGGCACATGAGCTGGCGGACCTCCTCTCGCATAGACGCAGCCCCTCGGCGAAGATTGTAATCAAAGAGCTCCCGAATAAGGCCCTGGGAGACAAGGATGTGCCTCAGGGCTGGGTTGGTGGCCAGAGCTCGAAGTAGTGTGATACAATGTTCTGTGACAGCTGAGGCGCAGCCATAGCACTTGGTGGAGGAGGTGTGGCCACAGCCTAAGACAGACAAGGCGCGGTACTGGCTGGCAGTAAACGTGGGCTGCACAGAGGTCCGGGATAATTTGGTGGCTGCTTCCCTTTGCTGCAGGTCATATTCCAACAACTCTTTACGTGAAGCAAAAACTTTCTAAGAACAAAAAGGCAAAAATAAAACTAGCAATTAAAATAAGGAGATAAAGGAAAATTAGTTCTGCTTTGAAAAATGCTTGACACACATTACAGAGGTATAATCGAACCTTCTCAATAACCCTACCAGTTATTTTATCCCCATTTTACAGAGAAGGAAACTGAAGCTTGGCTTTATCAAAGTAAGTGGCACAGTCAGAATTCAGACTCAGATCATAGGCTCATGCTCTTAACTCCCATAAAACAAAGAAGGTCAGAAACATATGCATATGTAGCGAAGATGGTACACCAGCAATTTGGGCTGCTGGAGGGTAGGTAACCTGGCTGTTCTCCCTGTATGAGGCACCCCTGTCTTTGGCCAGCCTCTCATCTCATGGAGATTAGATCTGTGACAATCCAATGGACACACGGGCCACTCTGGTTGATTGCAGTTGGTATGCCCTTACCCTACAGCCTACAAACATGGCATATCAAAAACAGGGAACAGTATTTTGGTACCCAACTTTTTTTTTTTTTTTTTTGAGTTGGAGTCTCACTCTGTCGCCCAGACTGGAGTGCAGTGGCCACTCCCGGCCACCGCAGCCTCGACCTGCTGGGTTCCGGCGATCCTTCCGCCTCAGCCTTCTAAGTAGCTGGAACTACAGGCGCATGCTAGCAGCCCGGCTGATTTTTTGATTTATTGTAGAGATGAGGTCTCGCTGCCCAGGCGGGTCTCGAACCCGCAGGCTCAGGCAATCCACCAACGGCACCCAACTTTTAAAAACCAGTAACCCCTCTACTAAAAGATGAGTTGATAATGGCCAAGAAAAACAGATCTAGGTTCACTTCCCACTGCCAATATACTCAGTTTTCTAGCATGAACTCAGCTGTCTGACCAGTGCCAGAAACCGCAGCAGGAGGGGAGCTGTTAGGACAGATACCTGACCAGCCTTTCAACAGGACTAAGCAAGCCCAACACCAAGAATTGAACTGCTGGATGAGGGCAACAGGACCTCACAGAAAACATCAATAGCACTTGGACAAAACACATTTGAGAGCTGCTCCCCATTCTCCACCTGGATGATTTTGGAGAGTTCATCAAAAGAGTTCTTGCAGTCTCCACAGTACTCCTGAGCCAACTGCAGGATGTAACGATTCACACTGGCTGAAGTGGAGCTGATGCCCCCTGCTGTTCCTGAGTCATCCTGCAATCCCAAGAGGTAAGTTGTCAGACTTCCACCCTAAGATGATCTCACCCGGGGGCAGTCTTCTAATCGTGACCCAACACCTTCTCTAAAGGCCCCTTCTAGCTTGGGATTACCTGCGGCTTTTCTGGAGCGGCCTCGTTCACTCTGCAGAGCAGGTTCTCCAGCTGTGGCCGGTGTCCCATCAGCTGATGATACACTCGGTCAGCTTTGTCCAGAAGTGTATTGATGTTGGATACAGCCTAGACAGGAAAACAGACCTTCCCTGAGTAATCCTAACTGCTAACCATGTTCCTAAGCATTTCCTACAGGTCAGGCACTGTGTTTCATACATTATCTCTGAACTTCACAATAATCCTGTGAGGTAGGTCTATTGTTTTTAATAACATACAACATACCTATATGATATATATAATAATATACAGTGCCGAGAGAAGTAATTTATGCCAGGTCACACAAGTATTAAAAAGCTCAACTGGAATTAAAACTTTTGTCCTTCTGACTCTCAGTTAAATGTTCTTTTGTCATCCCAAGAGGTTTCCCCCTTTTCACGGCCCTTTAATATCTAAACCCCCATGTTATGCTGACTGGGAACTAGCCCCTGGACAAGGGAAAGGCCAGCAGCTTCTAATAAGAAGCAATCTATGAAGTGTAAACAGGCCAAGTCATTCAACTTTTTTTGCCCTTCCAAATCTGAAGTTATTTGCACCTTGAGATACTCTAGTTTCATTACCAAGCAATACTTCTCCAAAATCCTATGCAAAACACAGGTTCCAATATGCTACTCTGTTTTCTCCCATAAGCTGGGCCTTGAAACTCAAGCAGAGTTGAGGAAGGCTTGAGTTAGAAGGAAAAGCACACTAGACTGCACCAGCTCAGCCCAAAGTACAGATCAAGGCCATGACCCTGAGTCTAGGCTGGACCCAGCCTCACCTTCTTCCTGTCTTCTTCATTCTCAATGGGATCCACTGCACAGCAAGGCTTGGCATACAGCATGAAGTCAAAGCGAGCATATTTACAGAAGCCACAGGCATTGCAGAGGAAGGGATCCTTTTCATCATAGTTGATGGATCTGAAAAATCAAGGTGTTTGGGTCAGTGGGGCAACAGAAGTCGGGTGGAGTAGGGATGACTCTGAGGAGATGGACTGCGGCACATCCATACTCTGGAAACTACTGCAGAGACTATAGAAGGGACAGTAACGAATGACTTAAGTAAGTAGGTAACAAGAAAGGAATATTCAGAACTTAGGAATCTCCCTCCCAGCCCAAGACCCCTGCCACAGGACACACACACACACACACACACACACACACACACACACACACACACACGAGCATGTGCACATGCGTACACAAACACACCCCAGTCTTCCCCCTCCCTCTCTGCTCTTGAACCCACTCTACATACCCATAATCCTTTAAATATCATAAGGGCACCAGACATTGAAATTGCCCACACTGAGACTATTGAAGAAAAATATAAGGTAAGTGTACAGCCCTGGCCTGAAGGATGACCAGTGGCTTACCTGCATTTGTGACACTGGTACACATTCTCTCCACAGTTACCACAGACCCCTGGGTTGGCAGGGACTGAGGCACTACAGCGTGGGCACTGCAGCGTCTCTGTGGAGGCCTGGTAGTTTTCATAGAAGTCTGCAAACTCAATCATCAGGTTGGAGGCCACGATGGGCAATGGCAGGTCGATCTTCACCTCTGTCTGCCCAGGGGTCAGCTGAACCTTCTTGGCTTTGTGCCAGCGAGCTGGCCTAGGAGAGACAGACGGCCTGAGATCCCCTAATTTAACCTCAGTGATGATGGTCTGATGAGATGAAGACAAGGACTATGCTATGTATTTTCTAAGGCAATTATATGGTTACTCCAAGGAAAATAAAACTGGCAAATAACAGCAAGCTAATTTTTTAAAAAATGTCTACTATCTTTTCTCTTTAAAAAAAAAATAGAATACAAGTGCCTTAAGCTATTATACACAATACGTTTTGATATTCCAGAAAAACAACAGAAGTACCTAACAAGGGAAGACATTACTCTAAAAGTATGACACACCGAAGCCTGTAAGAGGTATAGTAAGGAAAACCAGCCAGTTCCCATCCTGACAACAATCTTGGAAGAATGAAGCTAAATTGCTTTAGAGAGGCAGAAGAACAAAGCCAGGGTCCAGGCTCTTTATGTCTAAGTAAAGACATAAAGAGAAAGGCACATAATAATTTCAGGGTGATTATATTAATACAATTTGAGCTAATGTTTACTGAGAATTTGCTATATGCTAGGCTCTGTTCTCAGCGCTTACTACATACAAATTCATTTAATCCTAAAAATAACACCCTGAAGGCAGGAACCCACCTACATCTTATAGTTACCAAAACTGAGGTTAAATAACTTCTCCAGTGTCACAGAGCTAGGCAAGTGAACCCACACAGTCTACCTGTAGCTGTGCTAACTCAACACAATAAAACATTAAATCTGCCTCCTCTGGGGGGGAATGGATCATCCTAATGGGCAGCTTTTACTTTAAGGTCACCAATATTAAACTCTGATTTTCCAAGGAAAAAGAGAAAAATTCCTTTAGGTAGAGCTCCTGGCCAGTTGTTGATGTTGGTACTCTAGCTTTGTTCTGTCTCTTGGAACAAGAGCAATACTTCCATTCTGTGTGCAGAACAGCACTGCAAGTCTCAATATCCAAGCAGCACCTGCCTATGTTCTATCCAATAGCAATGCCTGAGAGTTCAACAAAAAGAGATCTATCTCTGTGAAAGTCAGCACTATAACCCATGCTAGTGCCTCTCTTGGCCTGTATATAACATGTTCTGATTCAGACACTGAATGCACAGGCTAGGAAGATCAAATCAGCAGATAATGGAAGGGAAGGCACCATGCAGAAATGGAAGGAATGTATACTAGGGAAACTTCTTGGGAAACTCTATGAGTAAAAAGCATAGTTGTCTTAATCCAAGAAATGACAACTACTTCCCAACATAGAAGGTTTAACAAGCCGGGCTTGGTGGCTCAGCCTGTAATCCCTCGCTTGGGGAGGCTGAGGTGAGTGGATTGCCTAAGCATGCGGATTCGAGACCCGCCTGGGCAACTTGGTGAGACCTCATCTCTACAATAAATCAAAAATTAGCTGGGCGTGGTAGCGCGTGCCTGTAGTTCCAGCTACTTGGAAGGCTGAGGCGGAAGGATTGCCTGAGCCCAGCGGGTTGAGGCTCCCGGCCACTGCACTCCAAATCTGGGTGAAAGAGTGAGATTCCAACTCAAAAAAAAAAAAAAAAGGTTTAACAATAGAATAGTACTGCTCTAGTTAATATGGGCACAAGATGTTTGGAAGCCACTCGCTCAGCTTCCCCTCCCTGGGCAGGCTGTTGAGCATCCATAGATCCCTAGGGCCCTAATGGACTAATTTAAAAATAAATTCTATCAACATCCATAGGAGCTGGTATTTCTCTTTTGTCCCTTGGTCATGAATGAAGTGGCTAAGAGGACATATAAGGCCTCTAGGGATGTGCTACTTTACCCCATTCCAGGAACCAAAGCCAGCAACCAGCGTTGAGCCTGACAAACCTGCTGCCCCTCCCCAAACCTGAAAACCCGTACTTGTTTTTCAATTCCACGATGGCCTGCACAGTTCGGTTGTTATAGTACAGGTTGATAGTCCGCACCATCTTGGTTCGTTTCAGATCCCCAATTTTCACTGTCACTTTGCTGATGGTGTGACTGCCAATGAGCTTCACAACCTGTTGGGTGGTGGTGTACCGTGTGTCCACTTTAATGGAAGACAGCTTGATATACTAAAGAGAAGAGTACACAACAGTATTATTTCAAGATTTATCCTGCCGTCTTAAAAATTGATCCATGTGCCGGACTCGGTGGCTCAGCCTGTAATCCCATGCCTTTGGGAGGCTGAGGTGAGTGAATTGCCTGAGCCCGCGGGTTCGAGACCCACCTGGGCAGCGAGACCTCATCTCTACAATAAATCAAAAAATCAGCCGGGCGTGGTAGCGCATGCCTGTAATTCCGGCTACTTGGAAGGCTGAGGTGGAAGGATCACTGGAGCCCAGCAGGCGAGGCTGCGGTGGCCGGGAGCGGCCACTGCACTCCAGTCTGGGCGACTGAGTGAGACTCCAACTCAAAAAAAAAAAAAAAACAAAAAAAAAAATTCATCCATGTAATCCATTCTTCAACCATGGATGAAGTTTCTATTTAAGGTAACAAATGCGATAGATAAAGAGTCATACTATTGGTGACCAACCATTAGGAGATGAACGTCTATGTTTAACAATTCATCCTGGAAACAAGAAACCCACTGATCTAAAAGCCTTGGGACTGTCCAAGTTAAAGATACTACTTACACAGAATGGCACTTCTGGATTATTGCATACCAGGCAGGGATCACTCTCTAGGTAATAGCCATCAAACTCCACCAAGCCAGACAATGTGCTAAGGAAAACAAAAACAATCTTAGCATATGGAAAGAGTGAGACTTCAACTCAAAAAAAAAAAGAAAAAAGAAATTTTCATTTTAGCCAGCACTGAGCTTCCCAAAGAAGCTATGACAAAGCCATAGCTCCATATCCCCTACAAGTAAGACCTTCTAGTGAGAACACAAGGAAATAGGAGAAATCCCAATACGGTTTAGAAGTCACAGGAAGGAAATTTTTCAACTACTTGACCTTAGATGTTTCCTATCTCTAAGCAATGCTTCAGAGGAATCCCAAAATGCATTAAAATTTGACTCAAGAGTCACAATTAAATTTACTAAAAATCACTGAACTGTACATTTAAAATAGGTGGATCTTGTAGTAATATAAATTATACCTCAATAAAGGTTTTTTTTCTTAAAGAATAGTCACTTCTAAACCAGGAAAACAAACCATAATTTTAACTACTTAAAAAAGTTAAAAACAAAAACTCTTTAAAAGTTCAAAAATTTTTTTTTCTAAAAAGAGAAAGACATTTTTCTATAAATTTACTTTATCTTATTTAGACTTAAGCCCTTGGAACTTTTTATATAACAGCTTACCAAACCCTGCATTCAGCAGTTACATTTTGAGTACCTTCTATGTGCAAGGCCCTGGGCTACAAAGGGATTCAGAGATGAACCAGACAGGTTCACTGTGCTCCAGCACCATATCAATTCATAAGGTAAGAGTTAGCAGCATGCAATAGCAACACAGAACTTTGACTGAGCTTCCAATAGGTAGAAAGCAAAACAAAGCTCACTTATAAATGTTAGAGTTGGGGTGGTTGGTAAGAATATGGTTTTGAGTCCTCAGAATCTCCACAGCCTTCTGTGAATACTCCTTCAACTGAAACAGAATTCAGCAAAGAAACATAGTTAAAGTCCAAGGGAAAGTATTACTGGGAAAGACTTTTGTCTTTTGTTCTCTAACTGAAGACTGCCTTAAAAGTACCAAATTTCTCAGTCCCCATTCAGAATCATAGAAAGCCAGGCCTAATTTCTTATCTTAGAATGGATTCGACCTCCATTGGAAGTTTCCCACAATCTTCGTAACAGGTACTTTTCCAAACTTGTGAAGGAAGACCATTTTCACTCTTATGGAGAAGCCTTGAAATGGTTATCTAACTCTAGAAACATCTCCTGGCATATAATCAGGACATGCAGTAAAACTAGGAACACTCTCTTCCAAGCAACTCCAATGAGTTATAACTTCTTTCTCTACCTGACCTACTTCTTCTGGCTAAGCCAAATTCAGATTGTACTTATTTGCTAGTGTATATCCCCTATATGATATAAGTATTGGGAGTGCTTAACAAGAAATGTAAAACTAGATACATTTAAAAGAGATTTCCAGCTGGGCATGGTGGCTCACATCTGTAATCCCAGCACTTTGGAAGGCAGAGGTGAGAGAATAGCCTGAGTCCAGGGGTTCGAGACCAGCCTGGGCAACTTGGCAAGACCTCGTCTCTACAATAAATAAAAAAATTCAGTCAGGCATAATGGAACACGCTTGTAGTTCCAGCTACTTGGAAGGCTGAGATGGAAGGACTGCCTGAACCCAGCAGGCCGAGACTACGGTGGCTGTGAGCATGCCATGTACTTCAACCTGAGTGATAGAGTGAAACTCCAACTCAAAAAAAAAAAAAAAGAGATTTCCTATATGGAACCTCCTATCTGAGTTGCTCATAATGTTCTTAACACAAGAGAAAAATGCCTAAATATGGCAAGTCAGCCTCTCTGACCATAAAACAACTGTTACCTTTTTCTCTGTTTGTGGAGTTTTCAAGGAGAAATACCCTAGTAGATCCACAAACTGGGCTGCCTTACGACCATAGGCTGGGAGTTCTGGCCATATGGACCACATCAAATCTAGCAGAAGCTCCTGTTGAGATTTGCTGGAGTTTCTGTAGATAAATGACAGCTCATATTACCAAACAGCAGAAAATCCTGAGGCACCTTTATCAATCAGCAAGGCCCACTATTGTTTTTGGATATGTACTTATATTCCCCACAACTATGAGTTTGGAATGGTTTTGTTACTCTTTTAACAACTAGTCCTAACAGATGTAGCATAGTCATTTGCTGTCTTCAGGAGGTAGTCTATTCCCATCATGCAATGCTACTCCAGAGCAGAAATTTGAGCTCTTTAGCCTAGAAGAGTCAAGTCTGGTCATTTTACGAACTTCAAAAAATAGTCTTCTGAATGAAAAACAGATGAGCTCTTGCCTATGACATTAGTTTAGTGGCTAAAAAGTAGACAGCAATGAAGAAGATTCAGGCTGGTGTAAAAATGGACATTGTGACCATGAGTATGTAACATAAAACCAAAACACAACTACATCATGCATCCTTGTCCCACACCCACGCAGACCCACCAGACCAAGCCCCAGGCCTACCTGTAGATGTGTAGTGTCAGGCAGTGGGCCTGCCAGCGCACTGAGGAAGAATTGGACTCTAACAGGAAGCAACGCAGAAACTGGATCAGGGTCTCCTTATCAGCAAATTTGTTCAGCTGGTTCACCAGAGCTGTGCACAACTGGTCCTCCTGGCTGCCTGAGCTCTCACCTGCAAGACCAAGGTAGGACTGAGAGCTGAAGTTTAGGAAGAAGACTCCCAGGGTCCTAAAGTCTCAGCTACCAGATGGAAAGAGAGGGAGTTCTATCCGTTTCTAAAAGTTTCTACTAAATGGTTATATTTTGCAAAACAATTTTCAGGTATTAACTGGGGGACAATATAGTTTGGCCCCATGTGAGACATACATGTGGCACTGGTGGTACAGTGGTGAGCCCAACTGCCTTCCAAACCAAACATACACTAATACCATCAAAAAAACAAAGATATAGTGCCTAAATAAGCCTGGCACTGAACAAATATAGTCACACTGGAGGAGAAATTTCCTCTCAAAATTTGCCATCTCCAACTGTCAACACTACTACAGTCCTACACAGAGACATCAGATCATTAACTAGGGAATGTGAACCACCACCATTGCTCTCAACCCTGACACCTGTCACAGGTCTCCATGAACCATGAAAAGTCATGAAACTGATGGTAAGTGCTAACACTTGAAGAGCATTTCCCTTAACTCTGACAAAGACTCCACAGAGTAGGTGTTACTATTTCACAGTATGAGAAACTTGGCCTACTAAAAATGTTCAATACACTTTGACCTTTCTTATTACTGTCACTTGGTATGAGAAGTCATACTGTTTAAGGTGTCACCTTCAATATAACTGAAAATGAGACCAAAGTAGACAAAAAGCACCTGGATTTTGGGTCGCCTGTAAATCAGGATAAAAGACCTTTCAGAACAGAATAAATCACGTGCTCCAACAGAGATTTACACACATCATTGTAGTAACCACAACAAGAGGGTGACCCTTACCATCTTTCTCCTTTTCTTTTTCTTCTTTCTTGCTCTTTTTGGTGGAAGACTTGGATTGTGTTGTGGCTTGTCCAGAACCAGCAGCCACGGGGGCTGAGGAGGAAGAAGCACTGGAGGATCCTGCAGAGGTCGCCAGCGCAGCAAGCACTTTGCTGCCACAAAGAGCACAGGAGAGCAGCTGCAGCAGCACCGGAGACACGCCTTCATCCACGAGGAAACTGACTTGGAGGAGGAAGTACAGGACAGCTGTAGGCAGAAGAGATGGAGGTTCAGCTCTAAAATGACTACAACTAGACTTTAACACAAGTTTAAGAGCAACTTCTCTATACAGCCAAGACTGCCCTATTTGTACCAGCTTTCTTTTCCAAGTTCTCTTTGCTGGATGTTGCAAACAAGAAGTTATATGTTTCGTGGAAATCTCTGAAAAGCATTATAACAACTACATACAGATGGGATCCAGCCCCCAATCTTCTGAATAGACTCCACCTCCTCCTCTTTAGCTTCTTGACACAACCTGAAAGTCAGATACCCCTACTTTGTGCTTCCATATCACCCCAAATTTTGGCTATCAGCCTTTATCACTCTTCTAAGTTTTTACTTGTCTTTACAAGATAGAGTTCTGTCTATATTATCTTGCTCATGGCTGTATCTCTAGCATCCAGTTCAGTACTTAGCACACAGTAGGCCTCAGCAGATATTTCTTGAAGAAATGAATGACTGAATGAATAACAGCAACCAAAAGGAACAGCATCGCTTACAGTCGTCTTTGATACAGAATTTTTGCCAGTTGATGGTTCGCTGGGCAGCAATCTCTGCACAGGCTTTAAGGTGCTCCATCTGAAATGGGAACCAATTGTGGGAAATGAGTAACTCCACCAAGATGCCCAAACAAGCAACAACTGCTGCCTGGAGTGGTCATCATCCTGGCTTTGGACTGCAAACTGAACATGGCCTTCTGTGCAAGGCAAGTGCTCGTCGAGATGTCTGGTGAGCCTGGGACCAGGGCCCACACACTACTGTAGCTCTTACTGAGCCTGCCTTTGTTCTATTCCCCACCACGTAAGCCCTCCGTTTGCAGGAAACATTCAGATACTCAATAAGGCAGTAGCAAAGATAGGCCATGACCTGAGAAACTATAATTGAGTTTTTTTCTCTTGCTACAAAAACGAAAGTAAGGACACTACATGAGCAAGTTAATGTCACTAATGTTAAAAATGCTCTTTCTACGGCCAGGCGCAGTGGCTCATGCCTGTAGCCTGTAATCCTAGCACTTTGAGAGGCCGAAGCAAGAAGATTGCTTGAGCCCAGGAGTTTGAGACCAACCTAGGCAACATAGCAAGACTTCACCTCTACAAAAGATTAAAAAATGAGCCAGGTGAGGTGGCAAGAGTCTGCAGTCCCAGGCTACTTGGGAGGCTGAGGTGGAAGGATCACCTGAGCCCAGGAGGTCAAGGCTGTGGTAAGCAGTGATCGTGCCACTGCACTCCAACTTTGGCAAAAGAGTGAGACCCCAACTCAAAAAAAGATGTTCTTTCTACATTACTCGCATGCAAAATATTCAATTTACTTTCTTTAGTTCAAACAGTTTCTCTTTAGGCAATAATACATTTTTATATTCCAACCTTCACCATTTACTTAGTATTCACAGGCAAAAACCAGAGATGCACAATTATGTTGATCCCGTCCATGATATGAGCAAATGGCACTGGTAAGCTCAAAAGCCGGGCTCGGTGGCTCAGCCTGTAATCCCGCACTTTGGGAGGCTGAGGTGAGTGGACTGCCTGAGCCCATGGGTTCGATACCCGCCTGGGCAACTTGGCGAGACCTCATCTCTACAGTAAATCAAAAAACTAGCTGGGTGTGGTAGCACATGCCTGTAGTTCCAGCTACTTGGAAGGCTGAGGTGGAAGGATTGCCGGCGCCCAGCAGGTGAGGCTGCGGTGGCCAGGAGCATGCCACTGCACTTCAGTCTGGGTGACAGAGTGAGACTCCAACTCAAAAAAAAAAAGAAGCTCAAGTTATCTGTCTCACAGTGGAGGAACCATTGCCAGGTGAGGAAGGAGTGCTGAGGGGGAAATCCCAGACCCAAAAGCCAACTACAGCAACCAGTCAAGGGTTATGGACTTAGCCTGATCTCAACGCTAACCATGACGGTCTCTAACTAGTGACAAGCCCTACACTGCTCCAGCCTATCACTTCTTTTGCTGAGCCTCATCACATGCCCTCCCCCTGCCCTACCAGGTCCCAGTCCTCGTACCAGGCTGATGAGTGTGTCATACTGCAAGGCGGAGCCTGAGCTGGCTGTAACCACACTTGCCCGAAGGAATATCCCCTGCTCTTCTAGCAGTTTCTTGATCCCACGCACGTGGGAATCCAGGGTGTGCAAATCCCGGAGCTGACGGTACTTCTCCTTTGATCCACAGATGAAGAGCAGAAGTTTGCGGACTTGACGGCGCACAAATGGAGTCTGCTGGATCATCAGGTACTTGAGGAAACAACACAAAGAATAAATGACTCTGGGACTGTATCTGTACCAACTTGGCACTTGCCTGTAGCCTGTAATCCTAGCACTTTGGATTGAATAACAGTTTTAATGAACCGTTATTCAAATCTGGTGAGAAACATAAACCAAGCTATATCCTCTTGGCCAACTCAGCCTCTGCTAAAATTAAGTGTTCTTTAAAGAGACCAGGAGAAAGAAAAGAAAAATCAAAGAAGAAAATAGCATTATTCACACTCCTCTTCCTTGAGCCTTTAGGAATCTATAGAGAAGTTGGCCTCTACTCCAGCCCACCCAAAGGGACAATGTAAAGAAAAAAAAAAATCCAAATTTCTTTTTCAGGTAAAAGAGTCAGGGAAAGGGTAGAGTTGGGTTGGTACAACTATACAAGTCAAGATCATCATTTGAGGTTTGCTAATAGATTACTCGTCCCAGAGTTAATCTAGCTCATGCTTGCTGTGCTGTTTTATCAAGCTATTGTCTCTCAGCTCCTAGTATGTCCACCCATCCCCTGCCCCTGAACACCTAGTCTAGAATTATGCTAACTGTACTGCTTCTTTGTCAGCTGGCTCCCTCTTAGGTGCTGCCAACAGGGAGGGAAACTGGCAGCTGAAGGAAGAAGGGGCTTGCTTCTTCCCATCTGCCTAAAGTCCTAACAACAGCCCTGTACCCTGGCAGCTCCAGTCAGTTCTAATCATCAACTTCTTTCAGTGCTTCCAGAATCAACCACATCTCATCTCTGCAGAGCATCCCTTCTGCAGAGAGCTACATTCCACATCTGCTGACCTCTTCTCTTCACACAGGGTTACCAATAGCTGCTTTGTGTAGTTACCATTCCTAGGTTACCTCAGTGTCTCCTTTTCACCTTTTTGATTCTCCAACAATTATTTAACCAATTCCCTATTTTGAAATCTCTGTTAAATAACTAGTATACTTTCTATTTTGCTGATAGCACCTGCGTTATTAAGCTTGCCCATTGTCCCCACGTGGGGAAAGTGAAACATACAGAATCAGAAACTAAAGCAGATGGCTTGCTTTGATATACATCTTCAAGTTTCACCATATAGTAGATTCCAGAAGGGCAAAACCATGACTCAAAAGGGTAAGAGGGACTCTGCACAGGGAAATACTGAATGAAGGTGAGGAAGAAAGGGGCCCACAGAGGTGACTGCAGACGTGTCTTCGCCTTGACAGGCACACCACTGAGACCTTCACTTACCTCAGAGAGAAAGTAGAACCACGAATGGTCAAAGACAGGAGGTGGGATTCGAGAATTTGTGTCAGCGATCTTTTTGATCTGGTATGGGAGCCTCAGTACCATCTCTGTTAGAAGCTGAGTATAGGCCTCAAACACATCAGCAGCATGACCCTGAGAGGAGAACATCTGCATGAGAACTTGTGATTGCCATTTTATCCCCCATGACCACAATGAAGAAAAAGCCTAGCTCACTGCTCAGTAGGCATACTGCATGTTGGGTTGATAAAGAGTGCTGATAAAAAGCGGTCATTTATTAGATCATGCTGAGATTAAAATCCCCCAACGAACACCAGCTCCTTTCTGTGGCTCCTCACCCTTGGCTCCTTTAGCTTTACTCACTGAGAGTAGAGAGAAGAGTGCTATGGACAAGAGATAGGAACATTTTCAGGGAAAGAGCTCACCTTCACATACTGACGGAGAAAGAATGGGCTCATGTCGGGTGGGGAAGAAGTAGTATGTGGTTTCAGCAACTGGCTGGTAGCCACAGGCTCCTCATCATTCTGTTGACTCTTCCAATATTCCAGCAGTGATTTGAGCACATGCAGGCAGTAGTCCACAGCCCCAGAGCTCAGCAGGGCTGCTGCTGTGGCACTGGAGATGAGGGAAGATGACTGGGAGAAAAATATACAGATGGTAAAATAGCTTGTAAAAACAGTGTGAAACAGTGGGTGTTAGAGGGAAGGAAACATAATAGTCTTAGCTATTATAGAAGTGAGCGAAATAGTCTTTTAAGTTGAAAGTCTCCCAACTTGCTCAAACATATTAATGTTGTTCAAAAAGTTGTTCAGGCCAGGCTCGGTGGCTCAGCCTGTAATCCCAGCACTTTGGGAGGCCGAGAAGAGTGGATTGCCTGAACTTGTGGGTTCGAGACCAGCCTGGACAACTTGGTGAGAACCTGTCTCTACAACAAAAATCAAAAATTAGCCAGGCATGGTAGTGAGTGCCTGTAGTTCCAGTTACTTAGAAGGCTGAGACGGAAGGATCACCGGAGCCTAGCAGGTTGACATTGGGGTGGCTGTGAGTGTACCACTGCACTCCAGCCTGGGCGAGAGTGAGACTCCACCTCAAAAAAACAAAAAGTCATTCAAAACTTTTTTGAACAACTTCATGGTAAGAGAAACAAAGAAATACCTGCTCTTAACTCAAACCTTGCAAGACCTCATGTGCCAGAGACCAGGGAGGCAAGAATTAGATAACCTTTTTCCCCTAGAGGGTATGAACTTTCTCTTTTTTTCTTAAGCAACTAGAAAAGCCCATTTCAAGAAGAAGAGAAAACTTTACATTATAGGCACTTCTTAGCAACCCCCTGCCCCCCTGTAGGGGCTCTTCCATAGAACCAGCATCCAAAGGAGATGGGAGTGAGTGATCACATGCATAAAAAAGAAGGAGAAAAGCTACTGTAAATAAGACCATTAGAAGAGCCTTGCAAATCCCAGCACACCCCACAGCTCCTAAGCTCATTAAGATTGGATGCAGTTCAGCCTCAATTCCTACCTTCTCTGCTTTGTGCTAATCTCCTTTCACCACACACACATCACTTTCTCTCTGCTTTATTACCCTACCTTATAGCAACATACACTAGGAGAATCCTCTTAGCCACCCTGGGCCTTGCAGAACAGGCCCCTGCTTTTCAATAATGGAACTTCCAAACCCTTTAACCCCTCCATTGGAGGGATTGTTAGCAAAGACCAGGGCTTGGGAAAGATTCTGAAAAAGGTGGAGGCTCTCCTCTTGAAAAGGTGACAGCTTAGACTCTTACTCCCTCAGGCAACAATGGCCTTTTCTAATAGAGGACAGTCACCTCTGCCCTGGCCCTAGCACCAAATAGACAATTTTCTTACCTCTCCCCAAACCCATAAGCTCAAAGCAAAAATACCTCACATATGGAGGACTTGGATCCAGATTTGGTGCGGGACATGAAGACACTCAGGAGTCTCATTACTACCAGATGGACTTCATTCAGAGCACTGCGCTCATTCTTCTTGGAGACATCCTGCAGGCAAAAGTAGAAGCTCAGAAGCCTATACTTATTTTAAGCTTGAGGCATTTTTGAACAAGATCCCTCTAGCCTATCAGCTCTAAATGTTCCTCAGATTGACTCAGAGGTAAAACAAGTGCCAATGTATCCATGGACTAGACCTGAGGTACTAGACTAGACCAATACACTTAGGAAGCCATGTTAAGATGTAAACAACTAATTTAATGTTTTTGCCTCATCGAGCTACAAAAGGACCATGAGGGCAGGGACTTTGTCTTGTTCCTCATTCGTGCCCAGGATCTAAAAGTATGCCTGGGCCAGAGCAGACCCTGAATACACTTTTATTGACTCAACAGAACTGTAGCCCTCAGTAGATGGTTACCCCTTGAAGCTAGGTGAAGTTCCTCTCAACCAATCCTGCTTCTCAAACAGAATGATTCTCAAATTTTACCTTTTTATCCATGCCCAGCTCAGCAATAAGCTGGGAGAGTAAGTTGTCCAGAGCTCCCTTATCTTTTTCATCTTCTCCATCCAGATCTGTAGTGAGCATCAGAATAACCTGGAGGTCAAAGAGAAAACACAAAAGCCAATTTCCTAAACAACAACTCTAAACCCAGGGTGTTTCAGAGGAAACCCTAATCTTCCTGACTTCCTGCTCCTGAGATTCGCAGTCTCTAGTGTCTTTCAATACATATAAATATTAGAGTGTGATCTAATAACTATTCTCCTACTCACTAGTTGCTTTCCACTGAGGCAAAATTGTTTTTTTAATTCTTAGCTCACTGACCTATCTCATGTTGGTTTGGTTGGATATAATATAGGTTAGTTCATTTATTTTACAAACTCTTTTCAAAACACTTTTTGTAATGTCAAGCATAGTACATATCAAAGTATGACTCTTTTGACTTTGTACACTTAGGCTTTGGATGTCTGGAATTTAGAGTGCTGTACTGGATAACAGTTATGATAAATCAAAAAATTAGCCAGATGTGGTGGCGTGCACTGTGGTTTCAGCTACTTAGAAGATTGAGGTGGAAGAATCACCTGAGCCCAGCAGGTCGAGGCTACAGTGGCTGTGAGCATGCCACTGCACTCCAGTCTGGGCAACAGAATGAGACTCCAACTCAAAAAAAAAAAAAAAAAAAAAAAAAAATTATCTGGCCAAGTACAGAGGCTTATGCCAGTAATCCCAGTACTTTGGAAGGTGGAGGTGAGAGGACAGCCTGAGCTCAGAGTTTATGACCAGCATGAGCAACATGGCAAGATCTCACCTCTACGATAAATAAAAAAAATTAGCTGGGCGTGATGATGCATCCCTGTGGTTCCAGCTACATGGAAGGCTGAGGTGGAAGACCTGAGCCCAGCAGGTTGAGGATGCGGTAGCTGTGAGCATGCCACTGAGCTCCAGCCTGGGTGACAGAGTAAGACTCCAACCCCCCCCCCCAAAAAAAAATTATCTGACCCTCAGCCTTCTCATCTATAAAATGAAGGGCTGGAGCTTACAGTTCAAAATTATATCCCATTATTCTGCGACCTAAGCAAACAAAGCCTTCCAGAAGAGAGATGCAGACATGCTTAAGGATGGTCCACCTATAATGTGACAGACCCAGCTGAACTAAGAAATACCTGCATGTACGGGATGGCCCGGACACCGCCAACATTTCGTAACTGAGGCAAGGTCTGCAGTAGTCTCTCCAACAGCATCAGACGGACCATGTGCAGCCTATAAGGCCAAGGAAAATATATGAAACATGAGCTAGTACACAAATAGGAACCAATATAGTTCTTTCCCTCTGCCACCAGAGTAAACAAGGAGCCTAATGCTTAGAAACAATCCTAGCATTAAAAAAAAGCTAAGAACTGCCTATTTGATATACCATCAATTACAAGGAGAGATTGCACTCTCTTAAAAGAAAACAACATTGACTGGGCACAGTGGTTCACACCTGCAATCCCAACACTTTGGGATGCTGAGGTGGGAGGGTTGCTTGAGGCCAGAAATTTGAGATAAGCCTGGGCAACATAGCAGGAACCTGTCTCTGTAAGAAACTAAGAAATCAGCCAGGCATGCTGGTGCACGCCTATAGTCCCAGCTACTTGGGAGACTGAAGTAGGAGGATCCCTTGAGCCCAGGAGTTCAAAGCTACAGTGAGTTATGATTTTGCCACTCCAGCCTGGACAATAGAGCAAGACCCTGTCTCATTAAAAAAAAAAAACAACTAAAATACAGCTGATGGCACTGAAAGAAAACCTACTACAGGGAAATGAAAAATATTTCCCAAACCATCAAGTCCTACTTGTTCTCAGTATCAAAACCAACCTTCTAATGACAAGATTTGTATGTTTTTTTAACTAATACTTAGCCCTATTCTGCTTCTAGGCATTACTTTCTGGAATTCTTCTACATACAAATTCTATATTATCCAGTTATAAAATGGCCCAATCCTTTCTTTTTCATGTTTCCCAAGTCAAGGCTTTACTCTCTCACACCTGGTCTACCATTTTTGTAGAGTAAAATCCAATTCCAAGATCACAATCTCCTACTGAAACCATGGTTTTCTTGTACATTCCATTGACCCCTACCTAGCCTTCATCTGCAGATACACAGCAGTTCTTCTCTACTAAATGTATGTCTCTATATCTCTAGCTCTTATTTTGATTCAAGAGGACCACAATGAAAATTAATTAATTAAGGTCCTGTTGACAATTTAGTTGGCAGTTTCACCTAACATTCAATCTCACACCAAGAGTATAGTTGCTGAATGAATTAATGGATTGACATTCACCATTAGTAAGCTGTTCTTGCCTCATTTTACCTTAGAGACTGTTTATAAGAAACCATATGCACACACACACACACACACTTTTTAATGTGTGATTTTCATATATTACATGTCCTAGTAAGTATCTAGAATATTTTCAAAACAATAAAAGTATGAATGACAGCACAGGGTTTTACTTGAGTAATTAATGACTATCATTCTAAAAAGTACTAAAAGGGATGAGCTATTTATTCTTCAGAATACAGAAACACATAGTAGTCCATGCATGAATCAATTAATAATTAGTCAAACTGTGTGGGAACTACAATGGAACAAGAATTGCTCAGGGATAGATGGGGTGCAAGTGAGGAAAGCTGAGATGGCAGTGGCAGTTCAATACTTTTATAGATAAAACATAAGATGGATTTGATTGAAATTAATTAATATCTTCAGAATGGAGAACACACATGCACAAAGAAAAATGTCAACAAAAAGAGCAGAGTCTGTACCTCAACCAAGATCTTAGCAGATTATTTTCAAACTCAGATGGTACTCTTGAACTGTACCAAAAAATAAACAAATACTGTACCAAAATCAAAATTTCTTTATCTTTAGTAACTTAATGTTCAGTTTTATTATTTAAAACAATTAACTGACCAATTATTTAATTAACTTTTCATGGAAAAAATTAACTTAAAACCACTCTAAGGCTGGGAGCAGTGGCTCACACCTGTAATCTCGGTATTTTGGTAGGCCAAAGTAGACAGATTGCTTGAGCCCAGGAGTTTGAGATAAGCCTGGGCAACATAGCAAAGTCTCATCTCTTTAAAGAGTCAAAAAAGTATCCAGGCATGGTGGCACATGCCTGTAGTCCCAGCAACTTTGGATGCTGAGGTGGGAGGACTGCCTGAGCCTAGGAGATTGAGGCTGCCGTGAGCCGTGATCATCATGATCATGCCACTGCACTTCAGCCGAGTGACCACAACTCAAAAACAACAACAACAACAAAAACCATTCTAAAGACTTCTATTGCCAATATGGTTTGGTTACCTAAATTGGCCCCTCTCATAAAAATAACTGAAAATCCTAAAAATACCTAAAAATATATAACATCGTTTTAGAAGCCACAATAAGTCTCAAGAAATCTCAAAAGGCTGAAATCACATAGTATGTTCCTAACTATAGTAAAATTAAAATATAAATCAATAACAAAAAGATAACTAGAAAACCCCCCAAACACTTAGAAATTTGGAAACATACTTCTAAATATCCCATGAGCCAAAGACTAAATTACATCAGAATTTAGAAAATAGTTTAAATGAAGCAGCAATGAAAACACATTATTGAGCAAGATTAAGAGGGCATTTTAAGGAAAAAAAAAATAGCTTCAAATATGTATTGTAACAATAAGTCTACAATCAATTATTTAAGCTTCCATCTCATAAGATCAGAAATACAACAGAAAGTTAAATGTTAAAAAGTTAGCAAGCAAAAAAAAAATAATAGAGAGTAGGAATAGAAAGAAAGCAGATACACAACAAAGAAAAATCAAAGCCAAAAGCCAGTTCTTTCTAAATAAAATTGATAATCCCTAGCAAGACTGTTATAAAGCAAAAACCTAAGTTACCAATACCAGAAATGAAAAAGGTATATCACTACAGATGTGCCCTTTTAATGTACTCTTTTTAACGCAAATACATTACTATGAACGACCGTTTGCCAATAAAATTGGCACCTTAAAGTGAACAAGTTCCTTGTAAAATGCAACATACCCAAATTGAAACAAATAAATAGAAATAATTCTATCATTTAAAGAATGAGTCTATGATTTTAAATCTTCCCTTAAAAAACCATCCAGACCCAGATAACTTCACTGGTGAATTTCTCCAAGAATTTATGGAAAAAATAATACCAATCTTACACAAACTCTTCCAGAGAAAAGAGAAAAGGGGAACATGCCCTGACTTATTCTATGAGGCCAGATAATATGAATACCAGTTCCTGACAAAGACATATCACAAGAAAAGTACAGGCCTAAACAAAATATTAGCAAATCAAATCCAGTGTTATAAAATATAACACATCATGACCAAGTGTCCCCAGGGTAGGTTTAATAGAAAAAAAAAATCAGTTGATGTAATTTATATCCTTTAACAGAATAAGGGAGAAAAACTATGTAAGCAATACAACCCATGAAAAAAACTAAAGCAACTAGAAATCTTCAATTTAAGAAAAAAATCTCCCAGCAAACTTGGAACAGAATTTCCTTAATTTAGTAAAGAATATCCAGTCTACCCAGGTGCAGTGGCTCAGGCCTATAATTCCAGCAGTTTGGGAGGCAGAGGTGAGGGGACTGCCTGAGTCCACAGGTTTGAGACCAGCCTGGGTAACTTGATGAGACCTCATCTCTACAATAAATAAAAAAAATTAGCCAGGCATGGCGGCACATGCTTATAGTTCCAGCTACTTGGAAGACTGAGGTCGAAGGATCACCTGAGCCTGGCAGATTGAGGCTGTGGTAGCCATGAGCGTGACACTGCACTCCAGCCTGGGTGACAGAGAGAGACTCCAACTCAAAAAAAAAAAAAAGAATATTCAGCCGCAGGGCATGGTGGCTCATGTCTGTAATCCCAGCACTTTAGGAGATAGAGGCGAGAGGACTGCCTGACCCCAGGGGTTCAAAACGAACCTGGGCAATTTAGTGAGACCCTGTCTCTACAATAAATCAAAAAAATTAGCTGGGTATGGTGGTGCACACCTGTGGTTTCAGCCACTTGGAAGGCTGAGGCAGAAAGATCACCTGAGCCAAGCAGGTTGAGGCTGCAGTGGCCGTAAGCATGCTACTGCACACCAGCCTGAGTAATAGAGTGAGACTCTGACTCAAAAAAAAAAAAAAAAAATTAAAAAAACCCTTGAGCTAACATCAAACTTAATAATAAAATATTGAACCTTTTCCTCCTGAGTTTGGGAATAAGATTAAGAATGATTATCATAAAAAATACTGATATTAAAAAAAAAGAAATAAACCTTACAAAAGCCTCTTAAAAATAAAAAAATAAAAATAAATAAATTGAAAAAAAAAGAAGAATGATCATCACTACTTCTTTCAATAATTATACTAGAAGTTCTAGCCAATGCAATAAGGCAAGAAAAAGAAATTAAAAAAATATAATTATTAGAACAAAAAAAATTAAACTGTCATTATTGGCAGGTGATAAAATTGTATATGCAGAAAATCCACCAGAATCTATAATTAGAATTAATAAGTAAATTTAGAAAGATCACTGGACACAAAGTCAAAATAAATGTAATAATCAGCTTGCTGGTATTAAAAAAGTTATTAGAACAAAGATGCAAACAGAATCCTGAGACTACTTTTAGGGCATTTGAAAACTTAAGGCTCTTGAAGGCAACTTGAGTCTTTGATTGCCAAGACCCCACGGGGCCTTTGAAACAGGAAAAAAGTCCAGGATTTCCTTCAAGTAGGGAAAATCTTCCTATGAGAATCTCATGGAAGAACAAAAGAAGGCTATACCTTTGGTTTAAAAATAAACAGTAATAAACTACTGCCCCTCATATCACTCTTCCCTGCATGTGCATCTTCCTGTCTCCCAGCCCAGGAGTCTATAAGAAAAATTAGCCAACTCAAGTCTTAACACTGAGAAGAGGGGAGGAAAAAATGAATAGCCACTTGAGAATATAGTCCAGTTTATAATTATTTTTCTTTTGGTTAACACTTTGTGTCCTATTTCAGAAATGTTTGTCAAACCCAAGTTATGAAGATATTTTGTCTTGTAAAACCAGTAAGGTGCTACTCTTTGCATTTACACCTATAATTCAGTTGTTTTTTGTGTATGACATAAGATCAGGTCAAGTTTAATTTCATTCCGTATACATTTTTTTTTGAGTTGGAGTCTCACTCTGTCACCCAGACGGGAGTGCAGTGGCCGCTCC
>NW_007059807.1:168124-176160 GCF_000164805.1 Carlito syrichta
TCAAACCTGTGGGCTCAGGCAATCCACTCACCTCAGCCTCCCAAAGGCGCAGGATTACAGGCTGAGCCACCGAGCCTGGCTTCTGTATACATTTTTCACTGACTCATTCTATTTATTGAAAAATCATCCTTTCCCTCACTGTAATATGTGTCACTTTTATTACAAATCAGATGACTAGCTGGGCACAGTGGCTCATGCCTGTAATCCCAGCACTTTGGGAGGTGAAGGTGAGAGGGCTGCCTGAGCCCAGGGGTTCGAGACCAACTGGGCAAGCTGGCAAGACCTCATCTCTACAATAAATAAAAAAATTAGCTGGGCATGGTGGCACGTGCCTATAGATCCAGTTACTTGGAAAGCTGAAGTGGATGAACTGCCTGAGCCCAGCAGGTTGAGGCTGTGGTGGCTATGAGCATGCCACTGTGCTCCAGCCTGAGTGACAGAGTGAGACTCCAAGTCAAAAAAAAAAAAAAAAAGGAAATATACCCTAAATATATCCTAGTAAAACTACAAAAACAATGACAAAGTGACAATTTTAAAAGCAGCAGCAGAGACATTACCTTCAAAAAAATAACAGTTATAATAGCAGGTGGTTTCTCACTGGAAATAACAAAAGTCAGTAAACAATGAAATATCATTTTTAATTTAGGGTGGCTGGAGGGACTACTAACACAAAATTTCATACCCATCAAAAATACATTCACATATGTTAAATAAACTTAAATAAGATTAAATAAGCACATTTCTAAACCAACAAAATCTGAGATGTTGTAACCAGCAGACCTCACTAAAGGAAAATCTAAATGATATACAAGAAGATAACAGAAGGTCTCAATGCACAGAAATGTTGGGCGCAGAAAGTGGTAAACGTACAAGTAAAGTTAAAACAAATACTAACTGTATAAACAATATAAAGCAGTAACAACATCTTGAAACCTTGAGAAGATGTTAAAGAATTAAGAGCCAGCCAGGAGTGGAGGCTCACACCTGTAATTCCAGCACTTTGGGAGGCCAAGGCAAGAGAATCGCCTGAGCCCAGGGATTTGAGACCAGCCTGAGCAACTTGGTAAGACCTTGTCTCTACAATAACATTAAAAAAAAAAAATTAGCCAGGCGTGGTAGTGTGTGCCTGCAGTTCGAGCTACTTGAAAGGTTAAGGTGGAAGGATCGCCTAAGCCCAGCAGGTCAAGGCTGCAGTGGCCATGAGCCTGGCACTGCACTCTAGCATAAGCAATAGAGTGAGAATTCAACTCAAAAAAAAAAAAAAAATCAAGGGATATTAGAAAAGAATTAAAAATAATTAAAACACAAAAACACTATCTTATATTAATAAGAAGGGGTAAAGTCTTCTAAGGCCCACATTTTATTCAGAAAAAAAGGCACAGGTATTAGTTAAATTTAGTTTTGAATGAGCTAAGTATGCATGCTCAAATGAATAGTACAACCACTAAAAGATTAGAAACTGTGCAAACAAGCTCTAAACCGATAGAGTTAGGGGGGCAAAGGGAAGAAAAAGGAATAAAAAATAGCAAATCAACCCAAAAGGAGGCCCCAAAGGAAAGAAAAAGAAACAGAGAAACAGTCAGAATAAATAAGAAGCACAAAGTAAATGACAGACATAAAGACAACCATACCGGCAATTAGCATTAATTATCAATGAACTCAACTATTTCTTTTTTTTTTTTTTGAGTTGGAGTCTCACTCTGTCACCCAGACTGGAGTGAAGTGGCCGCTCCTGGCCACCGCAGCCTCACCTGCTGGGCTCCGGCGATCCTTCCGCCTCAGCCTTCCAAGTAGCCGGAATTACAGGCACGGGCTACCACGCCCGGCTGATTTTTTTATTTATTGTAGAGATGAGGTCTCGCTGCCCAGGCGGGTCTCGAACCCGCGGGCTCAGGCAATCCACTCACCTCAGCCTCCCAAAGGCGCGGGATTACAGGCTGAGCCACCGAGCCTGGCTAACTATTTCAATTAAGAGACAAAGGTAGACTGGATTAAGATAATTTTTAAGAAAATCTCAAAAGAACAGAAATCAGACCATATTACCTGAACACAGTGGAATTAACCTAGAAATCACATTAAGCAAAAATTTTAAAGATTAAGTAGAAAACCCCTTAATGTTAGAAAGTTAAAAAAAAACTCTACCAAAATACCATCAGTTAACAGAACCAGAGGTATTCATCCAGAGATGTTGTGAGCAGTTTATGTTCAAGCAGCAGGATATGGAACATGTGGGAGATACTCTTTGATGCTTTCTTTAAATGTCTCACCATTTAATTATGTCTTCAATGGGCATGTTTTTTTCCCTCATAGAAATCATTCAGTTCAAAATTCTGTTTTTGCACTAATGTGATCACTGTTGGCTTCAACAAATTCAATGAACTTTTTTTTAAGTTTTAAAACAAAGTTTATTAGTGAGGAGAAGAAGAGAGGAAAGAGGATTCACGCCAGAAAGATCTGACATGAATGAGTCTCTCGAAACAAAAGACCCACCTCAACAAGCATTATATCACAAGTGTTATTCTTAGGTTTTTCTTCCTCCTCTTCTATTTCTCTTGTTACCTCTGGGCTAAGAACATATTCACTCCACCAATTCAGTACCAAACACCAACACAATTTCTTAAGGAAGATGAACTGGGATTTTACAGATCACTTTCCATTTCAAAATACTCTGACACCGGTATTTCTAGCTATAATCATATATTTGCGCTGCCTTATTTTTCCTTCACCTTATAAATATGCCGAACAAGGAGTCATTTCTAGTATTATATACCTAATAACTATCACTGTTGAGCCGCAAAAAGCACCACTTATAAACAGGATGCTATATAGTGAGCTTACGGGTATTGAAACAGGAAAGATCTAAGTAAGGAAGACATAAGTTTTTATATGACAATCACTTTACAGTTACTAAGGGATTTAGGGGAGCCTTAAGAGGAAAATCACTTCATGTTCTGTCTACAATTGATTTGATATAATTCTAACAGGACAAAAAAGACAGATCTTGAACATTTTCTAAGATTTTAAACTATTCCGAGTTTATGCCCTTATAGTTCAAAAGAAATATATTGTTATCATCACTCTACCTCCTGCAACCGATCAATTCTCCTATTTCTGAAATACTCTCAGATATCAAGACTCTTAACTGTGAATGACTAGATCCTGACCTGTTGCTAGTGTGGACATCTCCTTCAGCTTCCCCTTCTCCTTCTCCCTCTGAGCCATCTCCCTCTTGGTGCCCAGTGGTGGTGCTGATAGCGCCAGTGCTTGAGCTGACACTTCCTGGTCCAGCTGGATGTCCTTCAGCTGTAGCATCGCCATAAGCACTGCTTCGGCCAGACACTAGAGGGAAATGGTTTAAAAAGCACAAATCAATTCCCAAAGCATGATGGAACCCAATGCATTCTGAAGGCAGCAATGGTTAGAAGATAACTGGTAGCTTTAGAAATGTTTTTCTTCTATGTAAAGCTAGATATGGTCCCACAGCACTATGCTATATCACTCTCATGGCAGTCACTCACCCTTCCCCAGTGTATAAGACTCATCTACAAGAACAATCTCAATCTCAGATGTTGATAAATTCCTATCTCATACTTCAGAAGAAATGTACACTGATACAGGAATCTAAAAATTATAGCTACTCTTTATCTTCACTGTAAAAATCGGTCATATCCAATTGTTAACCACGGACTCATTTACAAGGCCCAATCAAAGTGGGTTTATCACGTGCCCTCATTCTACAGTCCTACCTTATCAGCCAGTATATTATGGGGATGGCCTACTATGTTAACAAATCAGATAATTAACAACAGGATTGCCCCCAAAACATCTTCCTCCAACAAATAAGGAGCAAAAACCATAGGATAATGGGTTTCAAGATCATACCATAATTGTTTCAGATTAATCACAATGTGAGATTACACAGAATTGCTTTTCTCCCAATAACAGATCATTAAAAACTGCCTATAAAATATCTCAATATTAATCCCACTAAGCTAAAGTCACTAATATTTAAAACTCTAGTTTGGAAGTCAAATGAATTCCACAAAACTTTCAACGAGTTCCTATAACTTCTCTTTGCAAAAACCAGGGCCCAGGCAGGAATTCCTATTTTGTCCCCACCCTCTGCCCAAAGAGACAGGATTCCCAGGCACATTACCACTGTGCTCGCCAGCCACTGAGTCCACAGCACTTCCCCCGCTCTCCGAGCCCACACTACCACCATGGTCAGCAGGAGAGGTACGAAGGGTAGAACCATCAGTCGCTGCTGTGCTGCCCTCGTCGTCTGAGGCTGGAGCTGAGAGAGTAACGAGAGCTGTTACAGGTAAAAACCCCTCCTTGGGGCGAAAGCATCAAGCCACATAGTGCAAAGGACACAATGCAGTTTATACATCCTGTCATCAAGGAAAAAAGGGAAAAATTCACTTTGCTGGTTAATCACTAACAGGAACAAACACTATACACAGTGCATCGCAAACAGTACTTAGACAGAAGTGAAGAAAACCCAGTTCACTGGGCATTTCCTTCACTGTTACATTACAGTGCAAGTAGAACAGTGCAGAGATTCAGTAAGAATCTGTGACATGGATACTGAGTTTTTTAGTTAAAATGCTTCATGGTCACCATTGTTTAGGTGTTACTGACACCTGCTGAGAGATCTGAAACTAACCAAAACCATTCAAAGCGTAGAACTCTGAATTTTAATGAGATTTATTTTGTAATCAATCAAATTTTCCTTATGTTAAGAAATCACTTAGCATGAGCTCTTGAATCAACCCTGTTTTGGTTTTGTTTTCAGCAAGTGGTCCAGAGGGGAGCTCAGTGGGAAATTTCACATCTCCTAATCATCCTCATCAGATGCTAATAATGAAGCAAGGAAATTCCCCAGAGACAGCCACAGCATCCAGGATCAGGGCTGAGCTGAGACAGGAGGAAAATGCTGGATGAGATACATAGGGGAGGAAAGCCAAGACAGCCACAGAGCACAGTAGGAACAAAACTAGCACAACACAACAGCACCCCAAGGCCTGAAATGACAGCAACTAAAGAGACCTCAGAAAAGCAACAAGCCATGGCAGCAGGTGGGGACAGCCAATTTCTCCCTTTCTTATCTATTCAGGGTAAAACTTAAAAAAAAAAAAAAAGAAAGAAAAGAAAAGAAACCAATACATGGAAGCATCACTCTATATAAAAACTATAAATAAACCCTTAAATTACTGGGGGTTGATAAGGTATCTCCATTTGGTCCAATTCTCTATTCAGGAATTTTTTTTTTCTTATCAGATTAAGAGGGTGAAAGTAATGACAAGATGAGTTCTGAGAACTTCCTGTGGATTTTAATGGTCCACAAAACCGTATCTCTCAAGCTCAGAGATCCCTGAGGGTTTGCCACACCAAGAATTCTGAAGCACAATCCAGCTTCTTGTAGTTTCACTTTTGTTTGCAAATGAAGAGAAAAAAGTTAAAAGGTATGAACTCTATTTCTTGCCTCCCTTTTAATATTGCTTAAAATGTTAGAACTCTGACAAAGAATGCCAAAAGCTGTAATTTAAGCCCTATAGCTGAACAGCCTGCTAAATACTCTCTTGGCCTTTCCTCAGGGAATGGGCTGAAGCCAGGCAGCATGCAAAGTGTAAGGAAGTGGAGCCATGAGCACCGTGGCCAAGCTGCATCACTATGCCCTCTACACCCATAGTTCTAAAGCCAAGGCAGAAGCAGGAAGTCCAGAATGGCCTGTCAAAGCAGCTGCCCATTACACTCTCACAGCAGTGGAAACAAGGCCTGAGGGTCCTGGGTCCCTGAGCCATGCTCCTTGCTGTGGACAGTTACCTGATGCTGTGGTGTCAGAGAGGGTTCCTGCGTCCAGAGAGGAAGAGCTGGGTGCCTGGCCGGACAGTCCCAGGCTCTGCAGGCCCAGGGCACTGCTGCTGCTGCCTGGGAAACAAGTGGAGAGTGAGCACAGCATCCCCTCCAGACCCCATCCACAGTGCTACTTTGGCCACCTGCTGCCCTCAAGAGTCTCTAAACACCAGCATGTGACCCCATCTGGCCTAGAGGAAGTGAATCAACAGCCATTGCTGTCCACACATCAAGTTCAGTTACAGGGATGGTGGAATGCTTCCTTCAGCTCAAGCAGAACACAGGCTGGAGGAATCTAACAGATTCGGGAGGAAGTAATCCAAAAGACCAAACTAGCAGAAACTATGAGATTGACTCCCAGACTAAAATTCCCACCACATCCCTCTCACTCTCCACCTGTATCTCTGAACAGCTCTCACCCAGATCAACCTCTCCCCAAATCTGGGGACAAGCTAAGTCAGCTGGATATCAGTAACTGCCAAACCCTCTTTCCTGCTCAAGGCCAACAGGCCACATTGTTCCTGGCATTGCCTTCTACCTTGTTGGTCCTGCTGCAGGCTGAGGGCAATGGCTAGTTCAACCATGGTCTCGTCATCTGCATCAGGTGGGATGTCCAGCATGGGGGGGAAGCCCTCTGCGCCTGCCAGCAGGGCCTCCAGGGGAGAGGGGTTGCCATTGTTGACATTTTCAGCTGTCTCCAGGACCATCGACTCAGACTGCAGAGAGAAAGCTCTGTCAGTGTCCCATGGTAAATCGTAACTTTTGGAAGTCCACTGAATAAGAGCTAGAGGAGAGTTTTGAAGCTCCTCCTCCCCTTCTCCTGCTGCCAGAGACTCACCACCATCTCAAAATCTCCATGGTCCACCTCACTCTGTTCCTGGCTTTCCTGACGGATGTGACCACCATTCGGGATCCCTGATGACTGCATTTTCTCATCTGCATCATCATCGTCATCATCATCCTTGTCTCCTGAGTCAAAGAAACCCCAGTCACCTGAAGGAGCTTGCTTTCCTCCCTTGAAATATGTTGTGATAGTCACGTAGCAACAAAAACTAAAGACAAGATACCAGCTAGCACCCTAAGCTTTAGAGGTAAAACTCCAGGGTGCTATCCCTGGCCTTGTTCTCTTCTTGGACTCAGCAGGATCTGGGAAGACGAGGTTGGCAGTGACAGCTTGCCATCCAGAGAAATGGACTTTTCCAGCTAGTGAAGGGAAAAAAACAACCTTGGATTCCAAAGGGATTTCCATAAAGCAGGGAAATCTAAAACCAGTAGGGCCCATAAGCTCCCACCAATTCTCAGGAAACCCTGGATAAGACAGGAAAAATAATACAGTTTATCTTTTATCTGTCATGGCAGCTTAGAGTTTATTTCACTACTTTTTTATAGAACAACTAGGTCAGTGAGATTTTCACACTACATAATCACTATGAAAAGAACGAGAATTCAAGTGTAAAATCATCTAATAGAAACAAAGGTCATCATGACAGGTCATGCCTGGGCCCACTTCTATGTAAAGGTGGGAAGGATTCTAATGAGGAAGAAGTCCAGGTAAGACTCCCAATTGTCAGAAGAGGACAGAGACCTTCCCTTCCACTCGACGGAAGCATTGCTAAAGCATATATGACCTTCAGTAGAAACGTACAATATCTCCATTCTAGTTTCCTACCAAGGGAAAGAGTCACAAATTGTTGCCTAACTCATCAAAAGCTTTGATAAGATAAATGATATTCAAGGAAGACGATCTCAAAGTCACAAGCTGTATGCATTCCTCCAGACCTACAATGGCCCATACAGCAGCCACTAACCATATGTGGCTACTGAGCACTTAAAATGTGGGTAGTCCAAAGAAGATGCGCCACTAATGTAAAATATACCTTGGAGCCGGGCTCGGTGGCTCAGCCTGTAATCCCAGAGCTTTGAGAGACTGAGGTGAGTGGATTGCCTGAGCCCGTGGGTTTGAGATCCGCCTGGGCAACTTGGCGAGACCTCATCTCTACGATAAAATAAAAAATTAGCTGGGCATGGTAGCGCACACCTGTAGTTCCAGCTACAGAAGGCTGAGGTGGAAGGATCGCCGGAGCCCAGCAGGTCAAGGCTGCGGTGGCCGAGAACATGGCCCTGTCCTCCAGTCTGGGTGGACAGAGTGAGACTCCAACTCAAAAAAAAATAAATAAATT
>NW_007059807.1:176180-296091 GCF_000164805.1 Carlito syrichta
AAAAAAAAAAAAAAAAAAAAAAAAAATATATATATATATACACACACACACACACATACACACACACACATCTTGGATTTCAAAGACAGTATCAAAATATGCCAAATATTTACTAATAGTTTTTTTAATATTGACAACATGTAGAGATAACATTTTTTATATATTAAATAATTGGTAAATCTCACTTATTTCTTTTTATTCTTTATATAACGTGGCTATTAGAAAATTTAAAATTACATATGTGACTTTTACTTGACATTTACTTTGAATCAAACCAAGTAACTAGAGTCATAGAACATACTGCTGCTATTTAGACAACTTATAGACTTTCTTTTACTAAAACGTAAAGTGTTATGCCCTTGGTTGTGTCCAAGTGTATCATGAGGGAAGTGTCTGTGAAACTTCCTATCTGACTTTATTATAGATAAGTGCACTGAAAATTCTGTCCCTTTGACAACAAACTGAATCCTTACTAAAGAGTTTCTGTGACAAGAAAAGTATATTTTTCCTGAAAAGTGGGTATGTTTTGACTTTTATCATTGTGATTTTTGTAATTACTCTTATTTCATTTTTGCTATGGCTCTTAGGAAGCTTTCAGTCAAATATAAGACCTTTAGCATAGGACCTGATGAGGGAGATTGTCTGTATCCATGCCTTGATTTTACTATGGTACTTTCATCTTCCCATGGCTTTGATTTTCTTTACTTTAATTCTACTCACCACATGCATTTTGATGTGCCCCCTTAAATCCCTTATAAAGTAAGGGAGGATTTAAAAAAACAGATATATAAACAAAAGTTTCCAAGGACCTTAGACAATATGAGCAGCATATTCTAATGCTGTACCTCCCTTTCCTTCCCCTCCTCCCACACACAGACTTGAGCCCAAACCCAGCCTTCACGTTACCCATTGGAGTGTTGCTTCGAGGAGAGGAAGGCAAAGTCACATGTCTCCGTTTGTTCCTGGGCCTTAGGACTCGAATTAGAGCTTGTTTACAAGAGAAGCTCACAGCAGGATCCTAAGGTTTAAAAGGAAAGCATCATGCTTAGGCTTCATACCATTCATGAAACTAACTATAAAACACTTTCTTTCTTGGTCAATCACTCACATGCATGTGAAAAGCCTATGTACTCTTACCTGCAACCCATCTGACCAAGTTCAATAGATTAAGTTAATCTCCATTTCCTGACATGGCACATATAAGACCTATTTACTACATTCTTGTCAGTTCCTGGTGATAGATTGGTAGATCATTTGCTCCTGAATCCACTTTGGTTCTGCACAAGTGGATTTTGGCTTTCATCAGATGATCAGGCCCCCAGTGTGTCTATTAGCTCTATACTAAAATCACTAGTTATCACACTTAGCTTCTGTGACAGGGCCACTGGAAACTGAAATTCTGATGTACTATAGTCATGCATGAATTCTTTTTTTTTTGTAAGTCAGAGTCTCACTCTCTTGCCCAGGTAGAGTGCAGTGGCATGCTTACAGCCACTACAATATCGACCTGCTGGGCTCAGGAGATCCTTTCACCTCAGCCTTCCAAGTAGCTGGAACTACAAGTGCAAGCCATCATGCCCGGCTTATTTTTTTATTTATTGTAGAGATGTGGTCTCACCAAGTTGCCCAGGTTGGTCTCGAACCCCTAAGCTTAGGCAATCCTCTCACCTCAGTCCCCCAAAATGCTGGGATTACAGGCTTGAGCCACTGCACCCAGCAGCATGAACTCCTGTAAGTAACACTTCAGTGAGTTACTTAGCACTATGTAGCAAGCACCAGACTAGACCCTGGGAATTCAGCACTGGACAAGAAAGATTAAGTCCATTTCTTTCCAAATCCTTCTCTACCATAGAGTAAGATCTTAAAGCTTTTATTGATATCTAAAACTCTTAATTTCCATCAGCTTTCTCTAAGCCTATTTTATATCATTAGTTTAGCAAGCTCATTTAAAAATTTTCCAGATATCCCGAAGCTGATGAGAAGTATCTGGGGTTGTAATGATACGTACAGGACACAATAACATCTGCATGTAGATCTTGGATGCCGTGTTAATACAATCCAGCTCACAGGTACAGTAGCCATGAATAATGTCGACCAGAGCATTAACAGTAGCTTCAATATGAGTTAGGCCTACAGGGAAGAAAAATACTATTTGACAATCTGACAGAAAAAGCTCTAGCTACTTGAGAGTCTGAGACAAAGGTACAAATTCTTATCCCCATATAAAGGTCAAGTTTACCAAAAAATGGCAAGCCCACACAGCAAAACAAACACACATACATATAGGAACATATGCGGGAGGACCCAAAAACCCCAGAATTTATTTATTAAAAAATTGTGTATTTATTCTTACATGTTTAAACTTCAGTTACCTTCAAAGTAGTCTCCATTTGATGCAGTATACCTATCAAGACACTTTTTCCACTGCTCAAAACAGTTTCTGAACTCATGAATTTTGATGCCTCTTAGTGCTTATGCTACGCTATTTTTTGTTTCACCTCTTCCACATCGGCAAAACGTTTCTCTTTGAGAACTTCTTTCATCCGGGAAAAAAAGGTAGCTCAGAGCAAGACTGGCTCAATAGGGAAGGTGGGGTGTGGGGGTCAAGTTGGTTTTGGTCAAAAACATTCAGCACAGTGTGGATGGGTGCATTGTCATGAAGGAAGTACCAGTCACCTGTTTGCCACAATTTGGGATGTTTCTTCCAAACCTTGTCAAAACTTCCAGATAAAAACTTTGGTTGACAATTTGGTCTGGAGGAACAGATTCCAAGTGTACTACAAGGAGCCTACCCTTCAGAAGATAATTCTGGGTTTTTGGGGGTCCCCCCTCATACACATACACAAAATGTAGCTTGTCAGCTTTATTTGTGATTAGTTTTATTGGGAGTCTCCTAATCTCCCAAATTGTCCTCAAAAGCCTTTCCAGATAGCCTGTACCATAGAATTAAGTAATTGTTTACTCTCTATGGATATCAAAAATCAAGGTAGGGAAAAATGAAGTAGTAGACAGATAATAAATGTCTCCTACCATCCCCAAACCTCCAAACATGAATGAGCACTGGGGTCATTCTACTTTTCTAAACTGCTATTCAGGTTGTTGCTCTTCCACCTGAACTTTCAGTAGGGTGAGAAGTCAGAGACCAAAGACAGCAGTAGCTTGGAAATAAAATCATTCTCAAGGCTGATGCCTAACTTTCACTTTTTGAGCTGGCTCTCAACCAAGTTTTCAAAGACTTTTTGAAAACAATTATAAAGACCACTAAGGGGACACATGCACACATATGCAAAGTGTCTTTTTATGTAAAATATTCAACCCCACATGAAGAAATATGGTGCAAGAAAATCCCACTCTCTGCTGTACTGCTAAATTCCTATATTGGGACAATGCACCGAACTCACAGACTTTTATTTCCCAGTTATAAATTCTGAAAGAAATGGATGATGAAAGATGAAGGCTAAAAGCTAAGGGTCATCACTGTTCAAGGACAGAACTTATATCAGGTTTCACTATGTACTAAGATTTAAGTATTGCCTTTAACATACCTGGGAGACAGGCAGGTGCCAAGAAGGCATTCTTGGGTTTGGATGCATGGAGTTTCCAGAAGTGGTTCACGAGCTGGGTGATGAAACTACAGCAATCTCCTTCCAATTGCTTCTGTGGTTCTTTCCCCTCATCCACTCCTTCTAAGCAGGAGAAAGAAATTATTAACGATGGCAAATCTGAGATGGAATTTAATTTATTTTAAGGTTAACTCAGGTCAAGGAAGCTTGCCTGGGGAGGGAGTTTCAAGTGGGGCCCCAGTCAATATGCCAACTATCCCTAGACTCCAGCAGGCACATCTAGGAAAAAAACAGTCTGGGAAAGGAATATCACAGAAAACATTGTATGTTAGAATTAAGTAGAAAGGGGAGCATTCAGGATGTTTACAGCAGATTCAAAGATGTCAGTTCCAACTGTTCAACTTCTAAAACCTAGAGGAACATCTGAACATTCTAGAGATTTCTCTAGAATGATTCTGGGATTGTAGCATTAGAAGGAGAAACAGCATGATGATGGCATATGGGAACATGTGAATAACAGAGTTAAGGCAGCAATAAACTATTTGGCAACGGCAACACAGGTTTAGTACCCAGCCAACATGAGGAGAGACAAGGAAACAGCATCAAGCACTTAGAAAGGCCACCACACATATTAATAAAATACTGGCAAAGGAACAGCATGAAAGCAAAAGATATGACCCAATGGCTTTAAAGCAACCAGGGCCCGACCAAGCTTAGCTTTACCCTGAAGATCATAAGAAGTAGTAACTCCAGAGACAGATCATATCGAATGTCTAGAACATTAAACAAACTCAAGGACAATCAAAGGGATAAGCATTGGAAAGGGAATGTATTTATAATGGTACAATTCCAATGTCAAAATCCCTACAAGGTATAAAGATGAGGGAGTAAAACCCCTGTCTCTGAGCATGAAGTTAGTCAGAGACCAGTGAGAACAGTAAGGATGAGAGGGTAAATAGATGTATTAGGCAGATTTCAGGACCACGGCCACATAGGCCAAGTTCACCTGTTTCCATCTGGGGCAGCTTTGATTCCGTAAAGTGGACAAGGTTGTTAGGGCGCATGATAGCAATGGAGCGAGCTGTGATCACAAGCCTCTGGAACACCTCGGGGTCCAAATCCTTGCCTTCTTTGCTGGATGTGTTGAGACACTGTACCGCTTTGCTCAGCAAAGCCTGATCCTACAACAGGGTCACAGAGGATTAACCATAAGCAAGGGTTGGGTATGAAAGTAAAGAGTAGCCAGGCTCAGTGGCTCAGCCTGTAATCCCACGCCTTGGGAGGCTGAGATGAGTGAATTGCCTGAGCACGCGGGTTTGAGACCCGCCTGGGCAACTTGGTGAGACCTCATCTCTACAATAGATCAAAAAAATTAGCCAGGCGTGGTAGCGCGCGCCTGTAGTTCCAGCTACTTGGAAGGCTGAGGCGGAAGGATCGCTGGAGCCCAGCAGGTCGAGGCTGTGGTGGCCCGGGAGCGGCCACTGCACTCCAGTCTGGGCGACAGAGTGAGACTCCAACTCAAAAAAAAAAAAAAAGAAAAGAAAAGAAAAGAAAGTAAAGAGTAGAGAAAAGCTGACACAAACACCAGGAGTGTTTCCTCCTCTTAGAGAAGACATTAAATACTACGAACTACCTAGAATAAATCTTTGAAATAGCCCAATGTAGTTAAGTCTCTTAATACATAAAGTATTAAATTCAGTGAAAAATAGAAATCATGCAATAAGTATCAAAGTATGATGGGAAAGTTAGAATCCACCCAATTCAACGTCCCAGATTTCCTTCTCCTACACAAGAATCATTTCTTAGCAAGTTCTTAACACCCAAGGATTATGTTTCCAAAACATGTTTCCAGGCTCAGCAGGTTAAACTCACAATTCTCAGTTCTCTGGGATAGAGGCACAGAGATAACCAAGGCTTCCGGGTTGGTAATTTCTCCCAGAGCCCTTCTTCCTCAAGGATCTGAACTGTCATCTTTTTGAAAACTAGCCTAACTTATCTGTCGGCAGTTGCCACCTTTTATAGGTGAGACTCTCTTTCCCCAGGTGTTCCCCTCAGGGGGTCTCCAACAGCTATTCAACACCTGTCTCACCAAAAAGCACAGTACATCTTTCTCACTGCAGCCAGGGAGTGAAGCACCAGCAGTTCTCGTCTCCTCAGGGACTCCTTCATCTCACCCTTTCCAGTGGGAAGCTGCCCACACGCAATGCCCATCCCTCTTTCTTAAGTCTTGCTGATCCTGACAGAAAAGTAAGTGCAAATCAGTGGCTCACTAGCCAGCTTGCCCTCAGTTTTGAGTGGCATTGATGAATTTCTCGGGAAAAACTTTAGACAAGGTGGGTGTAATCTCAATGTTATCCTCCCTCCACCTTACTTCTCTATGCCATTGCTTTACACATGAAAAGCCAACTTACTTGATTCCCTGTCAGGACCACAACTTCCATTGCTACAAAAGGATCCCTGAGAGGACATGGTTACCTTGTGGCTGTGGTAGGCCGAGCGGCTGGTATGCAGGCTGGCCAGAAGGCTCTTGGACTGCTGCTGGACACTGGCAGGTGCTGGCAGGGACAGCAGCAAAGTGGCCAGTTCCTGAGCTGCATTCTTGTTTCGCTCCTGATGCAAAAGACAGCAAAGTTATCACTATTCTCCCTAACTCAATGTACAATGAACTATCTACACTGTCTCCCCCTTCCTCCTAGACCACCAGGGCTAAATTATACTCCATGGACTGCAAAGAGCAAATATCAAGTTTTAGAAATTATAATCCTCCTACCATTTATGTGAAGAAATGGAACCCATGCCCATGGCTCACAGAACAGTGCTCTCATACCAGCATGCATCCTATTCTATGTCATGTTCTTACTATGGGCCCCCCAAAATAGGACATAAGGCCTTAAGATGAAGATTTCTTTGTAGTGTCTTTGAAAATCAGCAGTGAGGCCCCTCAGGGCCTCAGACAACTACACTGACTTCCTGCCTCTTCAGAAGCTTCCATATGCTTTGAAAAAGTAACTTGCCTTCTCGATGATTGGGCCAACAGCAAAGCAGCTTTCCAGGGCTTCTAAAGAACTCACAACCAGCCTAGAGAGACAGAAAACCTGGCTTGAGTACAACCACCTTTCTCTCCGCCTTGTGCTTCAATCTAAGCAAACTATAGTCATGAGGACCTTGGGGACAGATAATGAATGCCAAATACAAAATCAAAGCACAATAAGACCTGCCACAGGCACCATGCATATCGTTTCTGTGTTACAGGCCAAGAGAAACCTGGCTCCTGCTCGGAGATCAACCTGAGGCCATGTTCATAATCCATAACTCAAAGACATGGCTTTTCTTCCTCAAAGAGGATAAATGTGCTTCCTTCTGCTGCCTGTGGCAGGGATCACTGGGATGGGCTTAACAGTCTTGATGCAATGGGACCCACAGCTCAGGTGCCCAGAGATCAGTGGGCAAAGGGATACACAAAGAGAAAGGTCAAAACCATCTTATACTGAGAAGGCTAAGGTTATATTTACTTACTCTTCCAAGAAAATGCACAAAGGCATTTCCTGTGAGTCCCTAAGTATGGGGGAAAGAACAAACCATATTTTTTAGGTGCATGCTAACTGCCAACATTCAAGGGGTAGTACAAAGCATCTTTAGAAAACTGAGTACTTCCCCCTTAGGGAAGGAATATGAAACCCAACTATTAAAGGGTACCAAGTAGCATGCTCCCCAGGGCTTACTCCTTTGAGTTTAATGTGGCATAATAAAAAGAACAACATCCTGACAGCTGAAGCTCTGAACAGAGAAAGAAAAGTATTGAAAAGGTAAGTAGAGAGCAAAGGGTTAAGGGGTAGAGGAAGGCAATAAAGAACTAGGGAAGAGGGAACTGAGGCACAGAGCAAATTCAGACAGAACAAGCTCTCTAGTGGTTGATCAGATGGCAGAACTGTTATTAATCCCTCCATCCCCACACCCCTCTCATCCACTACAGAAAGGGAGCAAAGGGGAATAGGGTAAGGAAGAGAGAGCTGAGAAAGAGTCTGACGCGGCCAACACCAAGTGTACAATCCTCCGTAGACTCCATTTTTACACATGGACAGCTCTGAGCCATGCAATGACCAAAACAGAAAAAAGCAAGAGGACTCTCAGAAGCAGAATTAACGCAAAGCCACACCATTGGTTACAACTGCTCTCTGACACACACTCACTCGTGCAGAGAAAAGAAAGAGGGCATACTAACCGGTCCAGCTTGGTTAGGGACTCAGTTTCAGAACTTGGGGGAAGAAGCAAAGAAAAAAAAAGGAAAAAAATGTGAAGCTCAGAGAAACCTGAAAACACATCCTAAGCAAACCATGTATGAATAGGGTAGGGAGGAAAAAAAAGAAAGAGAAAGGAAGGGAGTAGGGAGGCTGCTGGTGGCAGGCAGTGATTCCAAGCAAGGTTATTCTTATGACTTATCATGTAAGAAACTCAAAATCTTACATCATGAATTCTTTCATCTACCATGGCAAACCAGCAGCTACCTAACACAAAGTAGCCAAGCACAATGCTTAAGAATGCTACTGTAGGGACTTTAAAGGGGACTGTGGACTCTGTTACTAGAGGCAGCAGACAGTCTCTCTTTCTGGCAATGTTATTACCACAGAAGTAGCTATTGCAGAGAAAGATGAGAAGATGATGAGATCACAATGGAAGGGAGGATGTTTCCCTATACTTTCAGCAAGGCTGGATCCTAATCTAGAAAACAGGGTTGAACACCTTCTGGTCTGTGGCTACTCCAAAGGGTACCTGAGTATTAAGAGAAGGCAGAGGACTTACGCTCAGGCAGAGACTCTGGTGTCAGATGACTCTGAGCACCTTTTTCAGACTTTGTCTGCACACTCAGGAGACACTGGATATGGGGGAGTTGTGCAAAAATGTTAAAAATCACAGGCTAGACTAGGGATGGTTATTAGAAGGTGGCTTTCTCAAGATACAGGAAGGTTGAGCAGCGAGTGGGAAATGCAAAAACTGCAGCCAATTCTGCTAGCACTGGTACCTCTCCAGGACAGTTCCACTGGTTGCAGTAGGGGCAACTGAGTCACCATCTCCAGTGCCATTGCTCTGGTTCAGGTTTGAAGGGCAGATGTTGCTGACAGAGGCAGAAGGGAACTCTTCCGGGGGCTCATCAGGCCATCCAAACTGCTCCTTTGTCTTGCCGTAAATTTTTACAGCATCTATCATGGTGACACCTGCTGGATCCACTGAGGCCCCAACTGCAGTAAGCAAGAGAAAACTTTAGGAAGCACATTCTTTAAAGGGTTATCATCATCCCTCCAAAGCAAAGACAGACCAGTTTGGGCAAAGAAACAAATCACATCAATTTTATAGACAGAGAGAAACTGTATTGTATCTCCTCAGGTATCAGCAGCACTTGACTCATGTATAGATGCTGAATGCATGTAGAAACAGTTCCATGAACCAAAAGTCTATTAAGTCTCTGCTCAGAAGAATGTGTAGCCATTACTGCAGGGATCCTCTTTTGCTATCAGAGTATCTCCTGCCTCTTGCCCCCAGGGTTCTCTATGCACTTTCTTTATTCAAACTTTGGATCATCACCATTCATACTATTTCTAGAAGGAATATCAGAAAGTGACCAGTAAATGACAGAGAAGATGCCAGTCTTAAGAAAGGCTCACGGATTTGTATTCTGAGGGTTTAAAGTTTTCAACAGCACAGCAAGGCACTACTAGTCCCCTCTCAGCCATGTGTGATCTGAGGCCTTCCTCTGTGCTTTAAGAAAGCCTTGTGATTTCACGTGTCAACATACCTCCTCTCACTCTAAATATGGAAGCAGCCCATCGGTAACACTGACCCAACACTACAGAAGTAAATACTTAACAGAGTTTTACTCTATCTTTACCCCTCCCATTCTCAAGTGTACTTTTTTCCTGTCACCTTGCCATTTTATATCTCAAATGAAGCTCAAAGTTTCTTGATGACAGAGACCACGGAGAAATCAGTAGAGTGGAGAGATCCCAGAATACTAGAGAACCACAGACCAGTGGCTCCCAACTTAGCAGTCATAATGAGAAGGATAGAGTCTGCACCAGGGGTTGGTGACTCACTGAAGAGGTTCAGCTTCTTATCAGCCTGCAGGGCTTCTTCCCTGGTAAATGGGAAGTCAAACCAGCGTGAGCGACTCAGATTAAGCTGCATAGTTCTGCCAAAGATCTCAATATACGATGGGGCTCGTTCAATTGCCTGAGTCCCAATCTGAATCCGCATGCCTGTCATCACCATAGTGCTGTTGTTGTTAGTAATCTCAATGGTGAAGCCACCAGGCTGTAGGGAGAAAAGGCACACATCAGGAAACCAATAGAAGTCCTTAAATTCAGAGTTTGAATCCTTCCTGATATTATCTCAATGTAAGAACCTAGTTAAGATCTTTATCCTTTTAACTCCCTGGTTATGACTCCTTGGTTTCCAAGCTGAGAAAGCAGGGAAAGAAAGTAGATTCTCTTCTATGTCAAGCTTCCTTCTTCCCAGCATTAAAAAACTGTTGCCCTCTACAAAGTAATCTTGCTGGTAATGGTGGGAACCCAGCATAGAGAATGAGTCTTTGGCATATGAGTGAATAGTCATTTATTCAAGGGACCATTTAACTAGACTCAAGGGCTAGTGACTGTGAATATATAGTTGATACTTACATCCTAAAAGGAGATGTGTTCTCCAACCACATTGTTCACAAGTCCTTCTACCCAGGTATTGATCCCAGCCCAGTGCAGTCCTCACCTTGGTGTTGGCCACATACATGCCAGTGGAATTCAGTCGGTGCTTTATCTGTTGTGCATTGTAGACTTGCAGGAGGTCATTGCCACCAAACTCTACATCTGTCAGCTGCTGGTTGTGTTCAAAGAAGTCAATGGGGAAAGTCACCTGGCTAGATGTGCGGGTTGCTGTGGAAAATAGTACCAGATTGCCAGAGAGTCGCTACCACCTCTGCTCCCACCCAAGTAAAATCTCCTCCCAGTCCAAGCCCACAATCACATTCAAATCTTTCTAAGCAAACTCTGGGTAATAATGTTTGTATCAGCATGATGCCTACATGTGGTTAGCTTTCCAACGGTCACTATCCCTAACCACATACCCTAACGTACAGGGAAATCTAGTGTTGGTATTAAGTGTACAGTTAATAACAAAAGACTCTCTTAGAGATGGTTTATTTAAAATTAACAATAGAAACTATCTCTTTACAGGAGATGATCTACACAATGATCTCAAACAGACTCTAGAACAAATTTAAGGTAATGGGATGACCTTTGATTAGCTGGATTCACTCACTGCTAAATTCAATTTTTCATTTCCCTGAAGAGTCCTCTGTTAGTCAGGTGCTATACCACCAGCTCAAAGACCTGTGATGGGATCTTCACTACTCAGTAGGAAATTAACCAACTACACTTCAATCTACACTTCAGTTAGTGCCATTCTGCAGGCAAGTCATTTCTCCTAAACCTAGAGGGAAAAATCTCTCAAACAAGACCCAAGACATAACTCTTTACTAGGCACCAAAGTACTGCCGACCTGAAGCAGATAGTTGTCGATGGGTGCTTGCCATTTGGAACTAGGACTCCACTTTTAGGAAATCAGCTAGCACATACCTCTAACTTTACACAATATGCAAGTAGGACAGTTACCACTTCTTCACACATATTCCCAATAGTGTATTCTACGTCACTAGGTAGAAGACTCCACTATTCCCACTTCCCCATAAGTCTTCCGAGAAGGGGCCTTACTGATTGTAGCCGTTTTACGCTTTCGAACAGGTTTCATTATGCTGATGACACTGCTGGGCTGCAGAGACGGCTGTAGCCAGTAGGAGGTGTTCTCCACGTTGGCCATGTAAATGCGCAGGCTACCATCCTCACACAGCAAGATCATCGTTGTCCGCTGCTGCTCATTGCAGGCTGTGTGCCTAATGGCAACCATGTCTTGGATCTAGGAGGAGATGACAAAGGAGGGTGTTAGTTTCCATACCTGTAGATCAGAAGCTAGAAAGAAAAAGAGGCAGAGGTGCAACTGGTTCACAGTCAGCTGGGGGTTGGTGCAGAAAAGTGACAAAGAAAAGGAATCTAGGGAAAAAAGGATTGAAAATATTTTACGGGCCTCCACTGCAAGAGGTAGGAAGGCACTATAAATATAAAAACATAAAAAGAGACCAGGTTCACAGCAAAGTGATGGTTGAATCTGGCACTGACCTTCGCTTTAGCAGGAAGAGTCTTAATCTCCTGGATAAGAAAAGTATCTGGTTTCACCATGACTACCAGTGGCACACCTGTAGTTTGCTGGACACAACATACTAAGCCAGGGTGGTTCATCACTTCAGACCACTGGCAAAGTGCAGGAGAGGTCTTACTGCCACCATTGGAACTGCAGACAACAAAACTGGTCATAGTTAGGGTGTTAATCATTATGCAATAGTTCATTTTTTTGACCTAAAAACCATCCTCTAACTAGCAATGTGACCCCAAAGCAATATCCTTGGCCAAGGTTATCCCAGGTCAGTTGTCTTTGAAGCCATGTGCATACTCTCATATACCCCAGTTTTGCCCTCAGAAGGAGTCCTCAATTAAAATCTTCACTGCTAGGTGCGATGTCTGAGGACTAGGTAGCCTAGAAGCTATCAACTGAATAGGGCCATGGAGCTGCCTAAGGATGACAACTCATTGTCCTATAAGGATCTCCAAGTACATCCGATTAGTGTGAACTGATATCCATTTTACTACATTTTATTTCATCCTAAACCAGTCAGTTTCCAAAAAACAGAGGCCTGAGAGAAAGTGCTACAATGGCTCTTCATGACAGATAAGATGGGAAGAGACTTAAAACCTCTTCTTCCTCCTCCCAAATAAAATTCTCACTATCTTACACACCCCTCTGTTATCTGGAAACTTGGTGAAAGTCTCTGCTTCCCTCAACTGCAACCATGTCCTCATTACTGAAACTATATTCTATTTGCTAACAGTAAATTTCCCTAGGGGGGAAAGATAAAAGTTAGTATGGCAGAATGAGTGTTTAGGAGAAACGTAGGTTCCCCTCTCACATTAAAATCATGTATACTACACTGATTAAAAGTTTTCCTTCTGAGTAATGGTGCCCCTACCCGCCAAAACTACCTCTTACAGCTTGGGGTCTTCACAGTGGAGGACCAACCAAGCAGGCAGCCCAATCTGCCAACCCAGAATGCTGCTTAATTTTAAAGATACCTAGCAGAGAAGAGAAAGGTTTGCTAGAGAAAAGTAACCTTCACCAAACTCAGGACAGATACTAGTACTCAGGAGTGCAAGTGGAGATCCTCTGTTGAATATGGACACTGTGGAGGTTGAACATTAAATGTTCGTTCACACCTTTTGATGTTGATAGGGAAGAGTTGCAACACCTCCAGAGTCGTCCTGCTAATGGTGGCTGCAAATGATTTGCCTTGACAATAGCTGAAAAACAGCATCTGCAATACGTGGGAGTAGTACACGGACACGCCACCACCTGCCACCTGGCTGTTACTGTCCTGTTGGGACAAACACACATATTTGCATTAACTCCTCATGTTGCCTTGACTACCAGCTTCCAGTTTATGCTGGTTATTAGTTTTAAATCATGATTAAGTGCTCTCACACTCTAAGTATGAGACCCCTGTGGGTATATTTTACAAATACACAGAGAATAAAGAAATTTGAAATTAAATCAGTCTAGTCCAAAAGGACAAGAATTTTTGCTATTAGGTAAAAAGTTAGAAGCAAAAAGAAATAAAAAGAAAAAAAGACCCAAAAATTAAATGAGGTCCACAGAACGATTTTATTAAAAAAAGAATAGAGGAGTTGCTAAATAATTAAATCTGGAATAGAAGGAAATAGCAACACTTGTTCTAACCTTCAGTTCCTCATGACTGATTTCCAGTACATTAGTGACATAGAAGGGTCCCTGCTGGGCACTGCTGGCCTCTTCCATGAGCTGTGTATAGATGTACCCAGCCGAAGACATTATCACAATGATGTTCTTTCCCTCCTCGTTGAAAAGGAAGGTAACATCTCTTATCTTTGAGCTTGGCAGGAGAAAGTAGAAGGTTGGACTCAAGGCATCAACAGACAAGTCATAAATCTGCAGGATGGAAAAAAGACTAGATAAAGAGAATCTATTTCAGTCCCATGCCTGAAATATCCTAGTGAATCCATATAGCTGGAATTGGCCAGTAATGGGCATTCATTCTCCTTTCAACATGGACCTACTGTTAGACACCAGGCATGTAAAGATGAATAAAACTTCTTTTTACTCTCACTCAAGGAATGATTAGAGGAGAGATATACATAAACAAATTCTGTAACAAACACAATAATAGATATGTCCTTGGTATAATGAGGACAGAATCAGAATCAATTTCTTAGTGCCTACAGGCAGAAAGTTCTTGCTCAGCAACACAGAAAAGGCAACAAAATGTGATGGTTTATTACTATTATTACTACTAATAATATTATTTTCTTAGAGATGGGGTCTCACTCTATCACCCAGGCTGAAGTGCAATGGCACAACTGCAGCTCCTTGCAGCCTCAAACTCCTGGGCTCAAGCAATCCTCCATCTCAGCTTCCCAAGTAACTAGGACTATAGGTGCAGGCCATGGCACCCAGCTGATGTTTTATTTTTAAATTCTGAGAGAAGCCAGCATATAATAAACATCAGACATTTTGAATTTAAAAGTAGAACAATTCTAGGACCATAGCATCAAAGAGTTCTAACTGTACCTTAACAAAGTCTGCAGTGACAATTGCTAACTCAGTCTGTGAGCCAGGTAACCACACAGCTTTGATGATGAAGTTCCCCGTTGCCAATTGAGGATGTAACACCAAGTGATCCGAAACAGAGCCCGAGCTACTAAATGTGAGCACATGGCAGTCCTGGATGGTTTAAGGAATAAGATGGTTAAAAGGAGATCTAAAAAGTAGGCTAATTCATGTCACAGTTCTAATGATTCCTTTTCTTCCCTAATATTCCCTGCCTTCAGATAGTATATAGACTGACTAATAACAAACATATTTGGGTTTCAAAAACACATAGGAGAAATCTGGAAGATCTGAAAGAAATTCAAAGAAAGATTCCTTATACATTCCAATAATCGCTTTTAAGTTTTTGCTTGTTTGTTGGCTTTTGGAGTTGGAGTCTCAATCCATCACCCAGATTGTAGTGCAGTGGCACACTCATGGCCACTCCAGGGTCGACCTGCTGGGCTCAGGTGATCCTTCTGACTCAGCCTTCCAAGTAGCTGGAACTATAGATGTGCGATACCATGCCCAGTTAATTTTCTGATTTATTATAGAGATGAGGTCTCGCCAAGTTGCCCGGGCTGTTCTCAAACCCGTGGGCTCAGACAACTCCCTTACCTTGGCGACCCAAAGTGACGGGATTACAGGCTTGAGCCACCACACCTGGTCACTTTTAAAATTTTAATCTCAATAATGAGTAAGAAAAAGGGGTGCTGAGAACAGGGGTGAAAAAGTGACTCGAGTCCACAGCTCAAGTTCATCAAGTCTGCATCAGAATTTTTACCTTCAGCCCGCAAACTGCCAAGTAGTCCTCCTTGCAGGGATTTCCAGTAAGGCTCAATACAGTAAAGGGAACTGGGGCAGATGCCAAGCGGGTCAGAGTCAACTTCCTTTTGCTGGAATCTGCTTGCTTCAGGAGTGCAGAGAGCTGCAGAACAGTGATCTGCAAAGGAACAATCACCAATTTATTCTTACCCCTAGTCCTCTCAGAGAACCCAGAGCAAGTAACAAAAACTCTTTTAACAGGGATATTAGTTTACAGGCTTTTTTTGCAGATAATCTCAGGAAAATCCTAGACCAATATTAGGCTCTATTTCTCCTGGCTAAAAGACATAGAATGTCTTTCATTCTTTCTTTCCAGGGAGGACAGAACAAATGATTAATAAAACCAACTTCTCTTTGTAGAATCATTTCACAAAATAAACAACTTTTATGCACTACTCTCTTTTTCCAGTTTATGAAACTGTTTTTGAAATTATTTTAGAGCTCTTTTAAGGATTATCCATATTTTCACTTAAGATAAAGTTAAAACAACATAACAATATTAGTGGTGATGGAAAGGCCAGAATACAGAAAAGCGTGAGTTACGAAACCTAGCATTTTCCAACTTCTACTAGTTCTACAAAACCAGACAAATTTCCCCGTGTCCTTAAAGGGCCAGGAAGACAGGAAAGGACTGAATAAGAAACACTGAGTCTTCCTATGAAGACTTTTGTCTCCCAGCTTGTGCCCTCCAGAGTGATCAAACTGGACAAGACTGGGAGCCAAGCTGCCCGAGGTAACTGCTAGTCATCACCTTTTCCTGGGGTCTTGGAGAATAAGTTTTGAATGGAAATTTACTAATTAGAGACAGTCTTTGTCCTGGTCTTACCAGCTCTAGGTCTAATCAAATATACTCAGGGTTCAAATATTTGAAAAACTTAATGAGATCTGTCCCTAAAGCATTTTTGGAACCAAATGGACTTTTCCCACAGCGGGCTGATCTGAATGTGATCACTTAACATGACCTAAAATGAGTGAGCAGGAATTAGAGGACCTACCTTGCCTTTCTCATGGCTGACAGCCAAATGCTGGCGGCGCCCATGGGGGGAGGAGAGCACACACATAGCCACCCGCCTGAGCACATGGGCACTGATCAGCTGCCGAATAGTCTGTCCCTGGTCTCCACTGTAATTCATCCGAACATTCTCAAAGGCACCTTCCTGGGAGCCTAAGGTGGGAACCTGGTAAAGAAGGAAGCAGAGAAAGTAGGCAATAACAAGGAAAATAAAATTGAGTGGATTCATACTCTATTCACATGACTGAGACATCACACAATTTAGTCATTCAAAAGCAATGAATTTCAACCACCAATCCATGAATTGCTGGGTAAACTGTTAAAGTTACTATCAGTCCAATAAGAACAACAGAGTGAGTTTTTCATAAAGCTAAAGTTATTAATATAAGGTACTGCCCTTTAAAAAATATTAAAATGTTCCTTTCTCTTATAAACAGTGATGACAGATGGTACTGATTTTCATTGATCTAACCTGGTAAAATTAAAAGTCAGCAAATTTATGGTTCATCAACTCCACTCCAGTAATTTTCTGTTTCATCTAAAAATCTAAAAACCAAAGCTCTAAAACTGTGATTGATTTTTAATAAAATGTCAGAATATATGTATGTATGTGTATTTCCAAATGAATAGTCCCTTAAAAATAGCCACCTTGTGAGATCTATTCATGTACCTCATTAACAATATATGTTCACTTCCTTTTTAGAATTGCCTCCACTTTACTATTACTTGACTATGCTGCTAAAAACACCAGGGAGGCTACATCAGAAGTTCTATATTCAGTGCTGAGCAGCAGGTTTTAAAGTGGATAATGACTTATAACTTATAACCCATTTTGTATGAAGAACTAAAGGAAAGTTATCAACAGGGTTGTAAGCAAAAGAGGACAAAATTATTTTGTAAGCTAGATGAACCTTAGGAAAGACACAGTAATGAAGATTTCTATTTTACATAAAGAATAAATTTCTCTATTATAATTGTCCCAAAATGGGGATTTCCCACATACTGGGGGTTCCTATATATGAACTAAAATATGAAATACAAACTGGGGATTTATTTCCTGGATTGGTCCAAATGACCCTGATTCCCTTCTTTTGAAGACACATCTCACATGCTGACTTTTACACTGTTCATAATATGGTCTGAGGATGTATGCATGTATATGTTAGATATACATGATATCTTAGATTTCAGTTCTGGATGGCCACCAAGCACACTGTGGGATCTCAGTAAACTTGCAGGTTCCCACAACACCAAATGTCATGACCCCAACACACTCACCATCAGCTGGTCTGTCATCTCAACCGCCTTATCCACTGTATGCAGCTCACTGAGGGCTTGCTGCGCGCGGCTGCTGCTCCCCACAGCTGAAGCCTGCTGAAAGTTGGTCTGAATGGCATCCATGAGGAAATTGAGCATGTCTAACACAAGAGGAGCGAAGGAGAAATTGGCCTAAGAAAAATGAAAATACACAAGTGAAAAAAAAGTCAGTAAAACAATGTGACACTCACAATAGTAATCTTGCCAGTAACTGCCTTCAGAAACCAGTTTCTTCACTTCCAGTTGGATATTCTAGCCATCATCTCATTCTCACCATAAACCTAAATTTTATTCTAGTCAATATGCTACTGAGTTACTGACCATAGAGCAATCTCTCTAAACCAGGCGTCCCACGTAAATACCCTAACATTCAAAGGCATTTGTAATATATAATTAGCTAACTTCTTCTACGTATCTAGAATGGTTCTAGTTATGTACCATATTTGGGGAAATGAGAAAATAATCACTTGAATCAGGTTCTGCATTCTGTGCTTCAAATGAGGGACCCTGGCCCAAAAAGGGTGACCTAGAGTATTATACAACTAAAATTTACCCTCCCACCAACTCCCCATACTACTCCTAATACCACTCAGTCATAAATCCTTTCCTAGTAACTGACAGCATATTCGACTTTTATTTGCACCGTAAAAATGGGTAAACTTAGAGAAAGGAGAAAAAAGTTGTAAGGGGGATCTTGTGCATTATTTACTCTCACACAAACTGCCTAGACTCTAAACTCTACTTATTAGGGACTTGTAAGCCTTACCTGGTTCTGTAGCTCCTCCCGGCAGCCCTCTACTGTGCGGCACAGGCTACTCTTCTTGGGCTTCTCTTCGTCAGCAACCTTTCCATCACTGATAGTAACCTTGGCCTTGTCAGCTGGAGAAGTGCTGGCATGGCGCACTAGACTCTCTGCAACTCTGGGCTCACTCTGAAATGCTGACTCTTTCATGGTAGAACTCATGCCACTGCTAGGAGTTCTCTTCACCAGTGCCTAGGGACAGAAACCATCCCAGGTTCTTACCACAAGCACAGAGGAAATACAGCCTAAGTAGTTCCCACTCATAGGATCAGGCCTTGATGATAACATCTGAAATTATGGGGAGATCTTAGGAAAAACAGACGAAATCTCCAAAGACTCTGCTAGTTCTGATATTCTAAGTGAAGTGTATAGGACACGACTGTATAGATCATCAGTGACAGAATCAGAACATATTCTTAGACCCAGGTACCATGGAGGTGATGTAAGAATTTTCCAGTTTGGTTTAAGTATCCCTGAGTCACTAACAAGCCACTCTTTATAGCTCAGTGAAGGTTACACATCTCTCACCAAACAGCTGCCATCTTCCTTGGCTCCACAGTCACAGAAGAAGGATCCATACTTGGCATAGGAAATCTCATGATCCTTGTGGCACACCTTAGCACACACTGTGCACACACCCACCCCATCCACCATTTTGCAGGTATGACAGTGGTACCTACAAAGAACAAGAACCAGCAAATAAGCTCAGAAATCCCAACAATCAAGGCCCAGCAAACCCTCACCTTAGAGGAAGAACTATTCTTACCAATGCTGGTTCATAAATTCTTTCTGTGTGATCGTAAAAGTGCAGAGTTTATTGCAAAGAGAATCTTCATCCTTCAAAGATAGTAAGTCTTTTTAATCAGAAATAATCCCTCCATTCAAATAGATACCAATAAAAACACACCTGCCTCAATACCCTATGGAAAGTGAATAATCAACTCATATGTGACCAATAGAAACCCATACATCTGGAAATAGCCACCTGGCTCAATGTCTGCTGTGATTTCAGATGAATTCAACCTTAGGGTTTTATGGTCAAGGAAAAAAAAGTCTTATGCTTTCTCTATAAGCGAACTCCTACCACTCCCGTGAAGAACTCATCCCTCCCATTCCATGTTGGATGCAAGATTGAGGAAGTAGGATAAGTGACTCTGGATCGGAGAAAGGCATATGCTTATTAAGATGTCCTATGCAGAAGAGATGAGAACCCCATGGCTTGCTCTATTGGCCCAGAAAATCAGAATCTGGCATTAGCCACATAAGCTGGAAGAAAGCACCAAGGTCTGGGAAGTTCTGAATCTCATAGGGGGTTGAAAAAGAGAGCCAAAAGCTGGGTAGTATGCAAGGCAGCTATTACCTAGAAAGGTTATCTTAGGAGGTTACTAAGTACTTACTGAATCCTCAGCCTGGGAATCTTCCTCTTCCACTGCTAACTCTTCCACCCAGTCTGAGTCCACTTCAATAGCCCGCTCTTCCCCATCCACTGACAGGTGACTTGGGCCTTGACCATTACTCTGGCTCAGGGCATTTGTGACATCAGCCAAGTAAGACATAATATGGCACGTGCACTCCAAGATTGTCACATGCTGCAAGAGAACACCAGTACCCCACAGATGCTTCCATTCTCCATGTTTTATTATATAAACTATGTCTTCTCAAGCTTTTTCCAATAAAGTTCAAGATCAGAGAAATAGTATAAAAGCAAAGAAGAAAAATAAACGTTTTGATTATTTGTGTCCCTAGCTCTTACCACTATGTCTGCACATAGCTGTCAGTAAATTGTACTAAATTAGTGCGTATTTGTTCATACTTAAGCATAAAGATAGCTCTTTACAAAATCTTGTAAAATGAAGCAGAATTGAAATTTAAGAGAACGGAGTAAAATTAGAGACTAAAATCATTCAAGAAAAGTTCAAATTATAAATATAAAGAGGCTCTCATTAATATTTTTTTCTTACCGTTATCATTTTTTAAACCATTTTAGTTATTGGGTCTTAAATTAATGCAGAAAGAAAGGAATAATTTCAGAGATCAAGAAAAAATAATTTCCAGCAAACGACTACAGGTAGTTCACGCTTGCCTAAAACTCCCAAGAGTTGGCATCAAAGACTCAGATTTCTAAGTTCCTTCACTCTGCACTCTGACATTTCAGCGCTAAAAGGATAAAGTTTAGCAAAAAAGAAGGGAGAAATGAATGGTAACATGGTTCATGGGTTGGGTAGGGAGAGAAAATGTCTGAATGCCAGGCTTCTGTCAGTTTCAAACCCCTTTTCTCAGCACAGTGACCAGAACCTTCAGGCAAATTCAACAATACTAACATCCGGACTGGAGCTGAGGAGGCAGAATATAATCCCATGAAACACTGACACAGAGTTCACAGTTCCAAGGCTGGACAAGGGGATAGTTCTCCACAGCAGACCAATATCTTAGGATGGCAGGAATTCACTATGTTTGAAGGATTCTGTTGTATATTTTTTACCTGTATATTTTCTCCCTAACACTTCTTGCCACTCAGAAGAGGCTGAGGTCACAGGGTTAACTACTACACACTTCTAGGTCTTTGAGATTATCAGCCTTGTCAACTCTGTAGGCTAGTCAGGGAACAGAAGTCAATAGGAAAAGGAACTCCCGCCTGACCACAAAAATAAGAACCCTCTTTCCCCTCTTTCCCTGACTATTGTTACTCCCCACTTTTCTTACCTTTCCATGCATTACATTGGCATTCAGTTTTTCAACCACATTCTTCTGTGACAGATATTTCTTGCTGTCCCAAAGAAAAAAGGGGGAGGGGGAAATACAAAATCATCTAAGGAACCAAAGAAAAGAAGCATTTTCATAAACCCTGAATCAATTTGAGGACACTGCAAAGCAGAAGCATTCTATTACGTAGTATTACATAGTAGACAGCTTGAAGTGCTCAGGCCTTAGAATTATTGGCCAGGCATGGTGGCTCAAGCCTGTAATCCCAGCACTTTGGGAGGCCAACGTGAGAGGATTGCCTGAGTCTGCTGTTTTGAGACCAGTCTGAGCAACAGAGTGAGACCTTGTCTCCACAAAAAAATTTAAAAATGAGCCAGGCCTGGTGGCACATGCCTATAGTTTTATCTATTCAGGAGGATGAAGGGGAGAATCACTTGAGGCCAGGAGTTAGAGGCTGCAGTGAGCTGTGATTGTGCCACTGCATTCCAGCCTAGGTGACAGACTCCCAACTAAAAAAACAAAAACAAAAACAAGGTAGAAACTTAAGTTTCTTTAATATTCTCTCTGAGCCACAAAGGAAGTAAACTGAAATAACCTCCTTTATCTCCAACAGCAAGTTGTAACCTACAAATAAGTCTCTCCAATTTCATCATCTTACCATCTGCTCAGCCAGTCCACAGCAGCATTATGAAGCTGAAGGTGACCAGCACCCTGACCTGCACTGGCCAGGGTGGCCATCACAACCATGAGTTCAGGAAAGCCAGTTCCATCACCATTGGCCAGCATTTCTGTTGCCATGGGAGTCAAGGTGCCCAGAAGAACAGCACACACACCTTCCCCAACTTGGCTGGAGGAAAAGAAAAAAGCAAACTGGTGAGTAGCCAACAGGAATCTCACAATGTGTATTTCAAATCTATAAGAATAATTAAAAGAAGTTTTAAATTAAATATTAAATACATGACTACATATACCAATCCCAGCTTTGGACTTGGGTTACTAGAACGCAAAACATTCACTCAGGTTGCAACAAACAGGTCAAATCATTCCAAAATTTTTCCATGGGAAAAAAACCACAAGGAGTTATACTAGAATCTTTGAGTCTAGAGAGAAAGGTATATGAAAATGTTGAAAATGCAAAAACCAATGTCTGAAGGAAAGACAGCTGCAAATATCAACATATTTCTGGAGTTGTTATGGAAACGACATAAATGCAGTTGTTTTACCTGTTTTCCCGAACAATGTATGTGGTGAGTAACTGCAGCAGTTGCCGATTTTCTTGAATGATATCCAGCTGATCAGAATCTTTTGGGGGTGATGTAGTCATGCGGGTGAGCCAGGCCTGCAGACGCACAGGTTCCACACAAGCCAGTTGTGCCAGAGAGCCACATAAGTGCAGCAGGCTTGGGTTAGGGCTCTTCTCAGCTAGAAACAGACCAGGGTCAGTGAAGAAGGGCAAGGGAAAGGGAAGACATGGAAAAACTGTGAGCCAAGAAAGGGGAAAGGGTTTCAAGCAAGTTTTCAACTTCCTTCCAAACTTTCTCTGAGGGATTCTCTCCACTTGTTAGCATTTTCATGCTGTAGTTAAACTCAGGCAGAAGATATGCACAGTATTAGGCAGACATCAAAGTTCCCATAAGAAGATTACTAAAAGCTGTCACTCACTCAGCTGGAAGAGTTTGGTGAAGAATTTCAAAACTCGGTTACAGAATTTAGCAGAGAGGTTCTCATTGGCTGTTGCCATCATGATCTGCACAAGTTCTCCACTGGGAGGCAGGAAGGGGGAGAAAATGGAAGAATCACATTAAGCCTCACATAAAAGGCATCCATTTCTATTTCTTCACAATCTCATCTCCTCTAGGGAAAATGGTCACTTAAAAGTCAACAACAGAAGGTGTTCTTAAAATCAACCCCTTCATCAATAACCCCAAAAAGTCAGTAGTCAACCTGAGTCCTCTCCAAAGTCCAGACACTTAAGTAGGTCTTAAGTATTCCCTGAGAAAAAAAATCTTAAATCAACATATATAGCTCCTTGCTTTCAGGAGGCATTCAGAAAACGTTCACTGAACAAAGTAAAGCACTGCTCACCTGTCAGAGAAAAAATCTTCCATAGCTTTACGAGCCTGACTGCTTTCCAGCTGCTTTTCCAAATATTGAAGACATTCCTCCAAGATGGATTCATCCAGTCCACTGAGGTCCAGAAGGAAAACTTGATTACCAGTATTAAGACTTGTTTCAATGTCCTCCTCATACTAATTTTTAAAAATTTAATTTGTTTGACCTTGAGGGCAACGTTCAGTTTTGCTTTGTCAAATCTTAGCATAAAGCCTGGCACACAATAGGTGTTCAACAGATGTTTAATAAACTAACGGCAGCACTTCAATTTTATTTTACTGTCCTCTTTCCTAGGAAATTAAACAGCAAAGTCACCTAAAGCTCGGAGTCCTAATACAGATCTACCAGTGATTTTGAGGGAAAAACACTTTGGACAAATCATTTCTGCACAGTTAAATTGCCTCAAATTCCTTATCTGTTTAAAAATAAAAAAGTAGTACTTGATGAAAAGCTGGACAACAAACAAGAAGATAGGAAATCTCAATACTCAAGCTCTTCATTTGTATAATTCTCAGTGAGCTGAAAATGCAACATGACTGTTATTTATGGCTTATCTACAGAAACAAGGCCTAAAGCATCGACTGCCTAACTCCACAGACCACCCATTTCAGAGGCATGTTCTCAAAAATATTAGCAACTAATTTAATCAAGCACCTCTGCACACATTATCACATTAAGTACAGTATTTTATAATCATTTGCTAAACTCTTTCAAGTCTCCACATCTGAACATTTAAGGCTTCTATTTTCTTAATGTTTATCTCTAAAAATTAATTGTAAAAGAAGATTCCAAATAACTTTTCACACATTTCCACATGAATGCAAAATGCACACAACTACAGAGTTCTCTGTTGAAAAGCACAATAACAATAAGCTATTAATTAATGACATAAAGGCAGCAGTGTTGGTACATTTCACTGACGGCAGCATAGGTCACAGGAACCTAACTATCCTCCAGCAGGCTCACCTATTGGGATCTGCATGATTGGCCAGAATGTTGTAACAACCAGTGATCAGCTTCTCATAAACACGAGCCAAGAACTCATCAGACTCTGCAGGGCCCAAGATGCGTTCCAGGGAATTGCTACTGATCTCAGCGACACTCTCAGTACTCGACTCCAAAAGAAGAGGTAGCAGGGTCCGAATTACCTGTGGTGGGTTCATCTCATCTGACCAACTTCAGCAAAGAAATTGAAACCAAGTTAGTGAATAGACTCCTCCAAAATGCTGTAAGGCAGGTACAGGGTAATGCAATTACTTATTGGGGTAAGGGATTTTATTCCAGTCTTCTTTCCCTTGATTGTTGTTTTATACATAGGTATAATCATACAATTTCATATTCTTTTTCAATATTATATCAGAAACCAAAAATATTTCCATTTGAAAAATCCATTTATTAACATTTAAAATTAATGAGATTTATTTTATAATATCCAAAATACAAAATTAACTAAAACCTAAGCAAGTAATCCATCCCAGACTAGCTTTCTATAAGAACTGCCAGGAGTCTAACCAGGTGTGGTAGCTCACACCTGTAATCCCAGCACTTTGGGAGGTGGAAGCAAGAGAATTGCCCGAACCCAGGGGTTTGAGACCAGACTGAGCAACTTGGAGAGACCTTGTCTCTACAATAAATCAAAAAAATTAGCTGGGTGTGGTGGCATGCCTGTGGTTCCAGTCACTTGGAAGGCTGAGGCGGAAGGATCACCTGAGCCCAGCAGGTAGAAGCTGTAGTGGCTGTGAGTGTGCTACTGCATGCACTCCAGCCTGAGCAACAGAGTGAGACTCCAACTCAAAAAAAAAAAAAAAAAACTGCCAGAATCTGGATTACTTTTAAAACAATGTGATATATGACTTTACCTATAACTTATGTACTAGAAGACAAAATAGTCCCTCCATTGGTCTGCACTCATCCCTACAACAGCAGAGTCTAACTCCCACAGTCATTCTGAAGAAATATTATGAAATAATCTGTCGTTACCACTTTAAAATTCAAACCCAGCTGGGCAGGGTGGTTCATGCCTGTAATCCCAGCACTTTGGAAGGCCGAGGCAGGAGGATTGCTAGAGCCCAGGAGTTCAAGACCAGCCTAGGCAACATAGCGAGACCTTATCTACACATACACACACACACACACACACACACACACACACACACACACACAACACAAAAAATTAGCTGGGCACAGTGATGTGCATCTGTATTGCCAGCTACTTGAGAGGCTGAGTCAGAGGGATCACCTAAGCCTAGCAGATTAAGGCTGCAGTGAGTCGAGATCATGACACTACACTCCAGCCTGGGTGACAAAGACCTAGACTCAAGAAGTAATAATAATAAAAATAAAATTTAAACTCAAAGTACTTCCAAATTGCAATATAGTTTAAAGCTAACATTCTTTTTCTGAAAAACACTACAGAAAGAGGAGGTAATCTGTTGTCCTTCAGATCAGAGATAAAGATCCTTCTAAGTAAGTATTCATACTTTAAAGCAACAGGTTCTCTTTGCTAAGCAAGCATACAACAAAAGCATTATGACAAAGTCACAATCTCATTGAACCTTTTAGGTACAATATAATATAGATATAGAGAGTACTGAATGGTGCAGCTTTCAACTATATTTGACAGTATCACTGATTTTCAATGCTTCTGGACTCCCTTAAAAAAATATGTATATAAGCAAGAGAGACGTAAATAATAGAAAGTAATTTACTCTAACAACTATACAAGCAGATAATAATTCTATGACTATATACTAGGTACTCACACAATAAGATCTCCAGTCAACCTCACCAGTGAGAGGAGGGTGTGTTTCAGGGAAGCAGCCAGAGGCAGACTTTGGCCACAAAGAGTTCCCAAATGTGCAGCCTGCACAGCACTGATATAACTCTCTGAAGGGATGGTGTCATTGGCAAAGGCATTACGCTGGAAGGAAGCAGAGCAGAAGTTAAAGACTGAATAAACCATCTAGCCTGGATAAAATTCTCACATGGAAAAAAAAAACAAAACTAAGACTTCATTGAGCTTTATAAACAATGGCCTCTACTCAGCATATAACGTTATTCATCCTGGGAAGGAAAGTGGGGTAGGGGGAAGGAAGTGGTCAACAAATCTTAATTAGTACAAAGTTAATAGTTAAATACAACAAATAACCAATACCTCTTTCAAATCATTAATTGGAATATAATGTAAAATACTGTATTTAAAACTGCTATTTGTCTGTAATGATTAAGAAGGACCTGAATTTTGCAAAGCCTCTGGTCTCCATTACAAAGATTATAATTATCTCTGGACTCTGAGTGGTATAAATAGAAGTCATAACCACAAAGCAGGGATAACAAGATAATAATACTGAGCTTTTCCAAAGAACTTTGGTAACAGAATAATCTGTTACTAGAGGTAGTTTGAGTAGAGGATACACGAAGATCAACTAAACTGATGAAAGATTCAAATAGTATTGAAAAGCCTAGAGAACTTAAAAGCAATCCTATAAAATTATAACAAAAGGAGCAGGTTCTCAACATACAACCTACAAAGGAAATCAAGTTAACATGTATTGAGAATTTGTGTGCCACATAATGTGCTAGGCAATTTACATTTAATACGTTTAACCACATGATAGTATTTCACAGGTGAAGAAATTGAGGCTCAGAGAAATAAAGTGGTTTATCCTCTGGTAATATGGACTTCTAAGCAAAAGGACCAGATGAGAACCACTTAAATAATTAAATGCACTATTTACTGATTCAGTTATAGCCAATATTACTGCCATATATGAAGATCTTCTGGCAGCTAGTTTAGGCCTAATTCTTTGGGCTTATGGAGAGAACACAGAATGACTAGTGCTCAGCATTCCTACTCCTAAAACAGACAGGGACGCACCCATGATCCAATGTTGGGAAACTCATTGGTATTGATGTTGTTCCAGGACTCACACACAGCCTGCACCGATGATGGCAAATTCTGAACCAATGTTGGACCTGGAGGCGACAGAAGGGAAAAGGAACCATCACAAGAAGGAAGGAATGACAAGAGCATTTTAAAAGCCATGCCCAAATGCAGAAGGAAACACTACAGCCCAGGCTGTCAAAATAATTAGTAAGATAGCTTAGATGGATATTTCAATAGCAGTACTATGTCCAAAAACCAGCTAATTGCTTAATAGCTAACAATCTCAACTGTAAGGTTTTCATTTCTCATCATATTAACTTTCTAATCTTGCAAGTAAAGAAGACAACTGAAAATAAGATGCAAAGAGAGGGTGAGTCATTGCAAGTCAGGCTAAAATCACCAATAAACATCTGCTCTCCTTCTATAAATAGGTATTGCTTTGATCTCCTTAAGACAGATCTTGAGGGCAAGGATCATAGTGCACACAAAGAACAGCATTCAGTGAAGTAGTACTAAGTGAAACTATCTGAATATTAAATGACTCAAGCTTGAAATTAAGGAAAATACAAATAGCTGTAAATTTTAAAGGGTCACTACTGCACTCAACTTCAATCCTACTCAAGTCCTTTGATTTTCCATCCTAAATTTCTACCAGATCACTCCTAACAAAAGAAAGAGATTTTTCCAAGCATGACGTAGTAGTTTGCTAATCATCCTAATCTCTATAAACGAAAAGAACAAAAATCTGTGCTAAAAACAAAGTAGCCTAATGCTTTGGAACCAAAAATCTTGGTTTGGATCCCAAGTTCATCACTTACAAGATGTAGGACTTGGAGCTAATAACTCCCATAAGCTTCAGTTTCCTGATGAATAACACTTCATAGGGTTATTGTGAAGAGCAAAACAGATAAACCTATATAAATGCTTGACACACCAAAAGATTCCAATAAATGGTAAAAGCCAGTAGACAGGTAGAGAGGAAAGGAAGTAGTAGCACTAGTACTGTTCAAAAGCATATTCATTCACTTACCCAGAGTGTTTGCCTTGCACCTGCTAGAGCCAATAGCCAAAACAGCAGCAAAACCTTGCAGTTTCTCCTTGGAAGGTTTTTCAGTTGTGCCCTCTTCATTAAAGTTCTGCAGCAAATAGGCTCTGAGGGAAAATATAGAGGGATCGGTGAAACTGTAGCAATCTTGTCCCATGAGTTAGGAGAAACTAACCCTAGACAAGTTGAAATACCTGAATTGCATTTCCTAATCTATTAAATATAGTTGAGAGTGCCTGCACTTTTCTGGTCTCATAAGAATTCCAGTATTGCAAGGAATATCCTATCCCCTGAGATGCTCCCAAAGCATGATTCCATGAAAAGTAAGTCTGAAAAACAGACTCCTACCTCCACAGATTGGTAATGTGTAAAATAAAGGCTCTGACAACTGTATTTTTTCAAACGAAACAAAATCATTTAATTTACCCAACAATTCCCAAAATTGCTTGACCAGGAATGGCTATTAATAGTTCAATTTAGAAAGCACTGGGCTAATAGTGCTTTCTATTAGACCAGATTAGAGCCTATAAATTCCCACAGGACAATGACTTGGTCTGCTTTGGCTACTGCTATAATCCTAGCACCTAGAAAAGCACCTGGCACACAGCAGGCATTCCTTTTTTTTATTTATGTTTATCACTCATACATGCTTAAAAAATTTGCCTCACACAACAGCCCTCTCTCTACTACAAGACGATCACACTAAAAGACAAAACTAGTTAAGTTGTACAAAGGACCAGCGCTTTTAGCATAAAGCCTCATAGAACAGGAGATGGACAGTGAGCTCCTACAGGGACCAGACAAAGTAAATAAGTTTAAGAGACATGTGAGCATTACTACAAGGGGATACCACTTCTCAGCTTCACTCTATTACTGTCATTTTGAGAAATCAGTTCCAGTTTTGCCTGTTCTTCCAATTTAAGAAAAGCCAGAAATCTCAACTTGCGAATAATCTCCCAATTTTTATATACTGAAAATAGATTTTAAAATATTTAAGTACCATACATATCAAAATCTACAGGGCATGCAATTTGCAATGTTTGTTATAAAAAGAGTTGAACTTCAAAATAATCTCTAACTTACTCAGAACTCATTCTAACTACCTACACATAAAATTTAGACTATTTAAAGAATTTCAACTCAGTTAATAACAGAATTGACAGTGTTAAAAAAATTACATTATCTTACTTTGTATCCTACAAGCAAAATGCTAGAAAACATTGTTTTAATTATACAAATTAAACTTCCTCCTAACTCCTCCTGTACTATTTGAAAATGCCCTCATCAGGTACCTTCATAGTAGAGAAGAAAACATTATACCAAGGAAGGGGGTTGAGGGGGAAGCCTAAGCTGATAAAAAAGAAAAAAGTAAAATTCTGAGTCACTGGGGGATCTGCACAGGGTGAACAGTACATGTACATCTCCAGGCTGGCAGTTCGTCACACCTAGTGAATGAAGCATAGGTGTCAATGAGTTGTAGTGTGGCTGGGAGTAGGTTCTTGGTGATCTCAGACGATTTATGAGGGTCAGTCTCAGCAGCCATCTTAGAAAAATGCTCATCCAAAGAGACCTGGACCTTCGAGATGGCAGCATCAAGGGTGTAGATGGACTGCAGACTGGGGATTTCATGCAGCTGCAAGATCGTGGTACAGTCGATACTACAGAAGGATGAGATCTTAAAAAACACCCAAGACATTAATTAGTTGTGGCAAAAGCCTGTGGAAGAAGCCAAGTTCTATCATTATGGTTCTAACACTAACATACCTGTCGAGCAAAGTATTCCTCTACAATTTCAACATCATATTTCACTGAGCTACATTTGGTAGATGCCAGTTCTATGAGAGAGCCAGTATGTTCAGCCTTCATTCCCTGTTTAATAAGGTGATCCTATTTGGGCAGCAAGAAAAACATTTTTAAGAGACCAATCCAGACGGAGTCCAAAGCTTTTGTATCTTTAAATGGAAAAATTCCCATAAGCACAGAGAACACTAGTTTTGAATACCCTTAGCAGCAAACTCTTGTGTTCTACTGTGGTACCTTTATCCAGTTGACATAGGAGCTGATTCGGAGGCGGGAAGACCATCGCAGAGTATGTAAGATATCACATTCACTCATCTCAGGTGAGTTCATGGCCAACTGGTTCATGTAAGTCTTTGATGGTGGCAAAATTCCTAGGATCCTCCACAGTATCAAGAAGTAATACTGAAGGGCACAGGCCTCCTAGAGGAAGCAAAAGGAGCACAGAGGTAGCACTTGGTATTGCCTCAAGTTCTCCCTAACAGTAAGAACTGCTCCTAATACAATCACTTTTGAAAGTAGAGTTGTGGCCAGGCGTGGTGGCTCAAGCCTGTATTCCTAGCACCTTGGGAGGCCAAGATGAGGGAATTGCCTGAGCCCATGGGTTCAAGAATAGACTGGGCAACTTGGCGAGACCTCATCTCTACAATAAATTTAAAAATTAGCCAGGCATGGTCGCGCGTGCCTGTAGTTCTGGTTACTTGGAAGGCTGAGGTGGAAGGATCGCCTGAGCCCAGCAGGTCAATGCTGGGGTGGCTGTGAGCATGCCACTGCACTCCAGCCTGGGTGACAGAGTGAGACTCCAACTCAAAAGAATCAATAAACAAATAAAAGTAGAATTGTGTAGCAGAATTTTCAACTGAGATTTGGCCCTCAAGTCTGCTCTCCAAACCTTTTCTTTTTACCAATAATTTACCAATTAACCAAAAGAGAGTAGGTCATTCTGCTTGGCAGAGCCTCAATCAGCCAGCCCTTTCTGTGGCCTGAAATTGCTATTATGGCTTCTAGAAATACAGAGACACATTCACAGGCCCATGGAAAAATCTCAAGTATGAGACTTTCAATATCACATATCAACTAGCATTCACAGGAGATATACCACTTAGGAGCCTATTAACTCTCTAAGTCACATTTCTCTCAATACTAGCCCAAAAAAATGCAAAAATGATAAAATTATCTCTAGGGTGAACATAACCACCCAGACTACCCAGAAATACTGAAGTATGAGTCGGTTTTGCAAACAAATATTCAATAAACTGATTAGATCTGAGAAGGAAATTTCTGACAGAAATTATCAGTTATCAAACACTGCTCAAAGTCTTCTCAGGTGTCCATGGTCTTACCAGGGCTGTTACATTCTTGTTTTCTTTCCTCCTGACTGTATCAAGCTGGGATCCAGCTGCAAGCAGGGATGTCAACGCAGTGTAAAGCCCATCATACTTGACAAGCTTGGAGAAAAGAACGTCACATGCCTAATGTCAAGAAAGAAAAAACATTTCTTTATTTTTTGAAATATTTGTCCTACTGCCTATGCACTATCACTTAGCCTCATGATTGACAAAATGTCCAATCAAATCATAGTTCTTAATTCTCCTGGCAGCAGATTCTCATTCTGGGACTTTACTCAGTTTGCTAGTCATTGTGAACACACAACTGTAGGCATTAGAACAAGAGAGTAAGGCAACTATTTTTATCCATTAAAATAATTGCATGTGACAAATGCTAACAAAGTCTTCAGAAATAAAGTGTCAGAAGTGCCAATCACCAGATAGGACAACCCTACAGCAAAAGTGCAGCCCAACAAGTGAATCTCAAAATAACATTTTTTCTTTTAAAATAAGCTCTAATCCTAATACAGACCAAATTTCTTCATTACAAAAAAGTAAGTCACTCCCTTTCCCCAAACAGGCTGGCTTTGGTGGGACTGTCTGACCAACATATAAAATGGGTTTTTAAAAATGCCAGTACCACAGAATCAAGTCGATTCAAATCATCCTCTGAGGCTTCTAGGGACAGGACACAGTAGAATCTGGGTTGTGGAACAGCATCTGAAAAGCAACATGCTGTTAAAAGAATAGTTTCATTCACAACTCTGTATAAAAGGTATAGAATGTAAAGACTAAGAAAATACTTTAAAACAAGGTTTCTCAATCTTAGTAATATTGACATTCAGGGCCAGAAAACTCTTTGGTGTGAGAAGGTGTTCTGTGCACTATAGGAGATTTAATTGTATCTCTGGCCTCTATGCACTGAATGCCAGAAGCACCCCCAGTTACGACAACGAAAAACATTTCTAGATAATGTCAAATGTCCTCAGGGGGTTAAGGGCAAAATCACCCCAGTTGAGAAACACAGTTCTACAGTTAATAAGGTGCTCTACAATCAAATTAACCAACAAATTATATTATTAGATCACACACATTAAACTTATATGCTGTTGCCCAAATACCAAAGGGGCTAACTAATAAATAATACCAAAGGGGCTCAGTCTGTAATCACAGCACTTTGGGAGGTCAAAGCGAGAGGACTGCCTGAGTCCGGGGGATCAAGACCAGCCTGGGCAACTTGGTGAGACCTCATCTCTACAATAAATCACAAAAACTAGCCAGGTGACATATGTCTGTATAGTTCCAGCTACTTAGAAGGCTGAGGCAGAAGGATCGCCTAAGCCCAGCCGGTCGAGGCTATGGTGGCTGTGAGTGTGCCACTGCACTACAGCCTGGGCAACAAAAGTGAGACTATAACTCACAAAAAAAAAAAAAAAAGAGATGATTGCAAATTCATACTAAGGTTTCCTGAAAGTTTCCACAAAATACACTTAACATCCAGTAATCTTCAAGATGAGAGTAAACACAAACTATAAATGAACACAAAAAATACTTCATCAAAAGAACAAACAATTGTTATACAAGAGAAACACTAGAGAGAATAGCATGTTCACATTATTTTCAGAATAGTATGCCAAGACCCAAAAGGAAAATTTAGCTTGTGGATTAGAACCACATCCCTAAGGGAAAATGAGGAAAATTAAATTAAATCACTCATAGTGGCAAGAATCCACATACTGTAGTACCCCATGGCCAGACACAAGGATTCCTAATTCTTGTGCCTTAATTATTAATAAAATAAAGGTGGGGTATGTGAGAGTCCATTTCGAAAAATGCTTAAATCTATAAGTAATTTGCCACCTATAGGAAGTATACAAAAGCAAATGACCTAAGATCCTCTAGGAGTCTCCAAACTTCAAATTCAACCCTGCCTATGAGAATCAGTAAGTCAGTTTCTTAATGACACTCTTCTTTCTGACCTGATGAGAAATGCTTAGACCAGTTTTCTTCTACTTCTTTGAACCCATGATATAGGGGAGTGGTTGCTCGGCGGCTGTTGCTGTCCTGGGATCCACTTGCCCATCCAAAAGGAGGACTTAGCAGGTTATGCTGTACCTTTTAAAACATAAACACTTAAATTAAGAAAAAGACACAGTTACCATTTGGCTTTTCACTTAAGCATAATAATAGCTTAGTATACCAAAGCCTGGAAACTCAAAAAAACCAAAATAAACATTTAAAGATTTTTCTGTGACTACTAGAAAGCATTTTTTGGCCAGGCACAGTAGCTCATGCCTATAATCCCAGCACTTTGGGAGGCCAAAGCAGAAGAACTGCTTGAGCCCAGGAATTTGAGACCAGCCTGGGCAACATAGTGAGACCTTGGTTCTACCAAAAAGCAATTAAAAAAATCAGTCAGACTTAGTGGTGCGCTCCTGTAGTTAAAGTTACTCAGAAAGCTGAAACAGAAGGATCACCTGAGCCCAGGGGTAGAGGCTGCAGTGAGTTGTGATTGTGCCACTGCAAGCCAGTCTGGGCAACAAAGTAAGACCCCACCTCAAAAAAAAAGAGCATTTTTTGATAGAGTATAAAGGGAATAGTGCTCAATGAAACATCTTAAGAAATGCTTAACTCTTAATTGACCCTTCTTGTTTTAGATCCTTACAACAAAGAAATTTAGCAATCCATAAAATATATTGCTTGGCCATCATTCAACCATGAATAAATTCTCACTGAGGGCCAATGCTGAGGGTACTGTGTCAGACACAGGTAGAACAGAGTAATTCAAGGAAGAATGCCTGTGAACACAACCTATAATCCAGTTTTTAAAAACGCATCAAATCAAGTAACCTACATCTATCACTTCTGGCTAAATATAAACTGCAAATCCCAGTGGTTCTCCTAATCCTGACGGTAAACCTACACTGAATATCTAAAATCTGAAGTGAGCAGGTCATCTTAGCTGTGGATCATGGTAAGTCTTGAGAAGAAGAAAGTTCTCGACAACAGTAAAGCAATCTATACCTGTTCAAACAGATACACAGGGGCTTTGGAATACTGATGAAGGAGATAATCAAAGATCAAAAGGAGGCGAGCCAGAATGAGAGGCACAGAGCGCATCTGAACATCCATGTTGACGCTCAATTCCTCGATGATTTGGACAAAAAGGGTCAATATGGCCCGCCGGCCTTTCTCAGTGAAGTTGTGGAAAATGAGGAGGAGCAGCTGCAGGTGTTCTACATTCAAATCTTCTGTCTCATTGGGCACCACTCCTTGCAGGGCATTCTGCTTCATTGTAGACAAAAACCTGTCACAGAGAAAAAGAGAATATGTCTGGTGGGAAAAAGTCAGAACATTTCCCGAGAGTTATAACGTCAAGCACTAGAAGAGTTAAACTTCCTAAACCCAGGCACTACGATAACAGATTAAGGAAGCAAAATGCCACATAGTAAAGAGAAGACAAAAAACTAAATTCTGACAAAAAAAAGTCAGATCTGGCCCAAAAACATTTCCAAGAACTCTTCAGCTCCCTCACTGTGGCTGTAGGAATGTTAGTGTCCACCCACCCATTTGTGACAGTGGGAAGAACCACAGGCTCCTCCAAAGGTGCTGGTGGTGTCACTTTTTGATTAGTAAACCTGGGTAGGTAGAACCAATTCAATTACTTTTCCCTAAATTTGATTCCATAATATAATGCTAATTGTGAGAATTTACACAATAGGGTTAAATCACTGCATGATAATAGCCCCAAACAACTCAACAGACTCTAAAGCAATTAAAAAAAAAATTGAATAGTATAAACTATTCAAAGAACTTGTCAGAAGAGCTTTTATATAAAAAAAAGGGATGAACGTAGCCAACTGTCTGAAAATATTCTGTTTCCACTGCCTTTGGCTATTAGGAAAGAGATTTGTGTTTTAATAAGGGTTTCCCTCACTGCACCCCTACTATCCTTCCAGTCTTTTTAAAAAATTCCACTAGGAAAAATACAGTGGGTCTTTGGCATTCAAGGAGGTTTATAATTCCTCAAATCCAGCATTAGAGTTATTTGATCCTAGAATGGGGAATAGAAAGCAAAGCCTTTTAGGAAAACAAACTGCTTTGAAGACTTCTAACCATGTAAACAAAAATGGCAAATACAGGTCCATCTAAAGAGGATTTAGATGATTAATCTGAGCTTCCCCCAAGGGAAAAAAAAAAAACGCTTTAAAATTTGTCCAAAAAGACCACAAGTCCCTCTAAATGGTTTCATGTTGAAAGCAAAACAATCAAGGACAGAGTTGGCTTCCCTGCTTCGTCTTTCAAAAAACCAGGTCAGGATAAGATTGGTTATGTTCAGAACTCACGTTCTAATAATCATAACCAAATTCCCCATGTGCTATACAAGAAGACTCTGTTCCCAAACCATAGTTCACAAACTTTTATGTGTGTTTAATAGCACATCTTCCCCCAACTCCCCCATCACTCTTTCACTCTCTCCATTCTAAACACAATCATCACAGTAACGTCTCAAAGTCACAGGTTAACTACCAAGAAGTCAAACAAATAAAAAAGGAAATAACCTGCTTTACAGACCTTTTCTTGAAGACATCTTACCTGTCCCAAACTTTAAGGCATTCAGGGACGTCAGGGTCACCTTGAGTACTGGCTTTATGTTGCCAGATAAGCAGGAGGCGTGAAAGCACAGAGAGGCTTTGAGGGTGAATGTACAAGGGCCAAGGGCCCTCAGAAAAAGGAGCAATTCCCAGCTGCAGCAGCAGTGTGTTCTGACATGAAAGACATGCAAGAGACCATTAGGAAAAATACATGGGACAAGGCCAAAGAGTTACTCATGTTCTCCAAAGTTCAGTATTTTAATAATAGACAGAACTTTAAAGAAAGAAGGACCTAGAAATTCAGATTTAGGAGTTTGGAAAAAGATCATATAGGCCAACAAATGAGAAAAATACAAGTAAAAAAAATACTGATCTAGCCCCATTAACATCTACAGTTAATTAATATTAGCTATGGGTTTCTGAAAAAAGAGAAAGGTGCTAAGAAAGCAAATCAAGATAATTTTCTAAATGGACAGAACATGAAAAGTGCCTTCGAAAGAAAACTTCTTGAACAACTGTAATAGCCAACAGTTTTTCTTTCATGCAGTTACATAATATAATTAGCAACCAAAAGGGGAAGATCAACAACTTATATTAACAGTATCAGCACAGAAATGTTGCCTATAAGATGTCAACACACCCAGAACTAATCAAGGCCGTTCTTTACCTCTAGATATAGCACGTTTTTCAAATGAGCTTCAATGTCAGCTCAGTTAACTAAGCTGCAATTTATCTTCTCTAACACATACACACAAACTGAGCAGGATGCCAATGCCAGACAAATGCCTGCTTTCTTATTTGGCTTCAGAAAACACAAGCCATGGTTACTGCAGGATGTAGGATAAATTTCTAAGTCTGCCAAATTAAATTACATCCTCAAGGATCCACTCCTTGGCAATGAATATTACTCAAAATGTTGCTGACCTCAAGAGCAGTTCCCAAGCATTGGGCAGTTACCACAGGCTGAAATGATCACTGGGCATACACTGTCCTCACACTGAATGTTTAGGGCAGTGACAAGAGTGTTATGTGCTCCATGTCACTGAGAAGAGAGGGTAAAGAACATGACCAAGGTCATAAGGTCACTAAGTGAAGACAAGTTTATCTCTAAAACAATGTTCTTAATCACTATGCTCAGCACAGCCATGAATGACTTCTCAATTCCTGACTCTAATGAAACAATTTAAACAAGGATAAACCTACCTAAGCTACTTCAAAAATATTAACTGTAGCACAATTCTAATAATGGAAAAATCAGGAAAAAAAATCTAAGTATGCAAATCAAGGGACATGAAGCCATAAATACAAATGATATGTAATATGTATTCCTTATCATGCTACTTCTACAGTATTTTTTAAGTGAAGGCATTTGTTTTCATTTTTGTGTCACGTTTTTAGGCCTCGGAGTCTTAAGAGATGAGCTAACATTCCACAGGAACCTGCTCTTTTCCTTCCACTCCAATTCTCATCAGCTCTCAGTGAGGTAACTGCCTTTCCAGGAAGTAAAAACAGTATGTATGGCAGCAAATCCCTGCCTGAGTCATTCCTTCCTGCCCTCCTTTAATGCTGGCATTCCTGAGGGGTTAGCCTCAGCCTTCTGCTCCTTTGTTGGCTTCCATCTATCTCACTGTTTCTTTTTCTTTTTTTTTTTTTTTTTGAGTCAGAGTCTCACTCTGTCATGCAGACTATAGTACAGCAACATGCTCACTGCTACCCTAGCCTTGACCTGCTGGGCTCAGATGATCCTTCGGCCTCAGCCTTCCAAGTACCTGGAATTACAGGTGTGTGCCACCATGCCCAGCTAATTTTTCTTGATTTATTGTAATGACAAGGTGTCTCCAAGTTGCCTGGGCTGGTCTGGAACCCCTGGGCTCAGGCAATCCTCTTGCTTCTGCCTCCCAAAGTGTTGGGATTACAGGCATGAGCCACTGCACCCAGCCTCACTGTTTCTTACTACTTCAACAATTGCCCCTTTGTGGCTGATTCCCAAAGCAATATTATCAATCTTAATTTTTTAACTCCTGAATTTCAGACTCACATTCCTAATTATTTTCTAAACAATAGCACCTCAAAACTTTACCATATTTAAAATAAACTCTGAGAACAGTGGCTCGTGCCTATATTCCCAGCTACTCAGAAGGTTGAGGTAGGAAGATCGCTTGAGGTCAGGAGTTCAAGACCACCCTTGACAACAAAGCAAGACACCATCTCTAAAAAACAAAAAAAATTTTTTAAAAATTAGCCAGACATGGTGTTGCACACCTGTAGTCCTAGCTACTTGGGAGGCTGAGGCAGGAGTATCCCTTAAGCCCAGGAATTCAAGACCAGCCTAGGAGATATTGCAAGAACCCCATCTCTAAAAAAAATGAATAAATAAAATAAAACCTAATCTTTCCTACCCACAAACCAACCCTCCTTCAAGCTCCCCTGTTTCTACTAATAACACCAGTCTCATTTGCATTTGAAACCCAAGTAACACCAAAGACTCCTTCCTTTCCATGCCCTCCACCCACTCAAATAACCTCCCATGGTCTCTGCAGTATGTCCTTTGTCTATTCCATAACTCCCTCCTGCTCACAGTCCCACATTGATTCAAGTTAGCATACTTTTTCTTAATGAATGAACGAACAAACTTCAATCATAATACCATTAAATAATAACATAATTATAAGGATAGCAGCTAATATTTAGTAGGTTTGAGTACCAGTGTCAAACATTATTTCTGTTTTACATTTTTTTGTGTGGTGAAGTATCATTACATACAATTTACCATTTTAACCATTTTTACATGAACAATTCTGTGGCATTAAGTAAAATACATTATTGTACAACTTTGACTACTATCTACACCTCCACAACTTTTTCTTCTTTCTTAAGTGAAACACCATACCCACTAAATATTAAGTCCCCATTCTTCCCCACAGTTCCTGGTAACCATTCAACTTTCTGTCTCTATGAATTTGACCTGATAAGTGCCTGATAAGTAGATTCATCCAGGACTTTCTTTGTCCTTTTCTGACTGACATATTTCACTTAGCATATTTTCAAGGTTCACCCATGTTGTAGCATGTGTCAGAATTTCCTTCCATTTTAGGGCTGAATAATATTCACTATATGGACGAACCTCATTTTGTTTATCCATTCAAACATCAATGGGTACTTCGGTTGCTTCCACTTTTTAGCTATTGTGAATACTACTACTATGAACATGGGTGCACAAGTATTTGTTTAAGTACCTGCTTCCATGTCTTTTGGATATATAAGTAGAATTGCTGGATCATATACAAAAATATTATTTTTTTGAGATGGGGATCTCACTGAATTGCCCAGGCTGAAATACAGTGGCTATTCACAGGTACTATCATAGTAGTATTCACAATTGTAGCATATTATAACCTCAACTCACAGGCTCGAAAAATCCTCTCGACTCAGTCTCCTAAGTAGCTGGGGCTATAGGCATATACTACCGTATGTAACTCTACATATAATTCTTTGTGGAATTGCCATACTAGTTTTCACAGCAACTGTACCATTTTACATTCCCAACAGCAATGCACAAGGATTCCACATTCTCACCAGCACTTTTCTCTTTTGATAATAGTCATCCTAAATGGTATCTCATTGTGGTTTTGAGTCAGGCACTACTTTAAATACTTGTCATGTCCTAATTCATGTAACAGCCACTCATGCTCTGGACCTCCATTTTCTCCAAGGCCCATCTTACTACCATACTAATCTTATAAAAGCACAGCCCAGTGGCTCTTTCCTATCTCAACTCCTCCATAAGGATTTCAAGATTCCTTAACGAATTGTCCCAAACTATGCCATCCTCTCTCTGCCAAAGCAAATCACTTTTTGTACCCTCTTTAGTACCTTACCTACTTTGCTGTTGCTCTTCCCTTCTCTACTTGGTATTCTAACACTATCCACCCTTTCTACTCTAGACACACATCACAGCTTCTCTGAAATCCCACCTGCACACTCCCATCGCTCTCACTCTATTCTCCCTTCTTTCAACTACCACTCAACTTTCTCCATTTGGACACTCAGCAGATTCTGTTCCAGCCTGGGCAACTTGGCGAGACCTTGTCTCTACAATAAACCAAAAAAATTAGCCAGGCATGGTGGCACACGCCCATGGTTCCAACTACTTGGAAGGCTGAGGCAAAAGGATCACCTGAGCTCAGCAGGTCATAGCTGCGGTGGCTGTGAGCATGCCACTGTACTCCAGCCTGGGCAACACAGTGAGACTCCTACTCAAAAAAAAAAGAAAAAAAAACAAATTCTGTCAAATTAGGTATGTGTATAGCTGCCAAACTCTGCTCTCAGACAACTGGGATTTTGCTTCAGCTTTGATTACGTCATAGAACTTACTCGAGTACTTTGTGCCTACTAGGTGCTAATAAATATTTATTAAAGGAAGTATCTAGGAAGACAGCCTCCCAATAAGAAATATTCTAAAACTCTAGTGATCCCAAAAAGAACACCTCAGCTAGACAGCTTTATTAGACAAAACTAAAAGAAAGAACAGAAGGGTCAAGTCAAGCACATCTCCCCTCACAGACTTTCAGCAGGAAGTCCACTTGCCAAGATGTTCAAAAATCATTAGTAAGTAAATTTCAATTTCTTCTCTAAGTAGTGAATGGGCCTACTAGTCTACTGAGAAACATAGTCCTTTATTGCCCCAACAGTTGAAGATAATATTTAAGGAATAATTCCTATCTGTTTATTTTCACAGACCGGGGTACATTTTATTAAGTTTCTTTAGAGGGCTGGGCTCAATGGCTTTGGGAGGCCGAGGTGAGTGGATTGCCTAAGTCCGCAGGTTTGAGACCAGCCCGGGCAACTTGGCAGGACCTCATCTCTACAATAAGTCAAAAATTAGCTGGGTGTAGTAGCGCAGGCCTATAGTTCCGACTACTTGGAAGGCTGAGGCAGAAGAATCACCAGAGCCCAGTAGGTCGACGCTGGGGTGGCCATGAATGTACCACTGCACTCCAGCCTGGGCGACGGAGTGATTCCAACTCAAAAAAAAAAAAAGTTTCCTTAGAGGACACTATGAGTGTGTCTTGCCACATAAGTATTGAGGCTTTGTACTAATGTTTTCTTTGGAAACAACATCCAAGGTAGGGGACTTAATGGCAGATATTTTACACAGCTGTCCTTCATTTTCTTCCATCATGGCAAACAAATTTGGAGGAAAAATTTAAAGTTCCATGTTTAGAGATAGAATAAAAAGGGAAATTTGAGGATTTCCTTTTCTATAATGTTAGTAGCTAAGGGCAACCAGGCTGCATGTCCACAAAAGGGCTGTAATTACTTTTTTCTTGCTAGGAAGATAACGTCATTACAACTGACTTAAGAACTCCCTATTCTCTAGAGAAAAATATTTCTTCCCTATCCTCACACAAGTTTAGGCAGGAAAAGATCAAGTCTATGAACTTTGAAACTTCCCTGAAAAAACATAGATCTAAAAAAACGCTGACATCTTGGGCAGTATACTTTGACCTTATATAATCTAAGAAGGTACTGCAAGAAATATACTAACCGAAGTATTTCCCTTTCTTTTTCTTAGATAGGTCAACAATTTATATGACCTCTGCCAAAATAAAACTTTTCATGTAGTAGGAAGTAAGTAAAAATGGGTTTTATAACCATCCTTTTAACAAATAAAAGAAATGTCTAAGCAACTTCTCAAACAGTGTGGGATTATGAAAACCAATTTCAACCTCTTGAAATAGCTTCCTGGATTTTGTCCCTTTGGGAGCAACTGACAAACCCATGACTTATATCTTGATTCTAAGAATTCATTGAAATAATCTTAAGAGCAACAAATTAGCCGGGCTCGGTGGCTCAGCCTATAATCCCGTGCCTTTGGGAGGCTGAGCTGAGTGGATTGCCTGAGCCCGTGGGTTCGATACCCGCCTGGGCAACTTGGCGAGACCTCATCTCTACAATAAATCAAAAAACTAGCTGGGAATGGTAGCACATTCCTGTAGTTCTAGCTACTTGGAAGGCTGAGGCGGAAGGATTGCCGGAGCCCAGCAGGTCAAGGCTGCAGTGGCCAGGAGCGGCCACTGCACTCCAGTCTGGGTGACAGAGTGAGACTCCAACTCAAAAAAAAAAGAGTAACAAATTTTTCTACCAAATTAAATTCTACTGGGCAAGTAGAATATCAGGAATTACTAGGAATCTGTATTTTTAACAAACTCCCCAAGAATTCTATGTACACTAAAGACTGAGAATCACTAACTTTGACCATGTTAAGAAAGTTATTATCAAAATCTGAAATTTCCAAATGCTGGGAGGGGATGTAAATCCATATATGATCTCTGAATGTTGGTGGGAGTAAAAATTGGTGTGGCTACTCTAGGGAACAGTTTGGCCTTATCTGTTTAAGGTCACATACTCTGTAACCTGGCATCAACGCCTACTTTTACTCCCAAGGGAATCATTTGTGCATGTGTAACATGGGACATGTGTAAAGAAGATCATAGCAACATCTGAAAAGGCAATAAAATACCGGACATAATTCAAACGTCCATCAGTTGGAGAGGAAAAGAGATGAATCAACTGGTATAGTCACAAACATAATGGAATATTCAAATAAGAACTACAGAAATATGCAGCAATATAGATGAATCTTGGCAATATAGTATTATATGACATTAAGAGAAAAAAGAGAGCCTAAAAAGATTACATAGAGCATGATATCATTTGCTGTAAAGCTACAAACTTTTTTTAAACTTAAGGAATATAAATAATATCTATAGTTGACCCTTGAACAACATAGGTTTGAACTATGTGGGTCCACTTATATGTGGATTTTCTTGCGCCTCTGTTCTCCATGAGACAGCAAGACCAGCCTCCCCTCCTCTGAGGCCTACTCAGTATGACAACTACAAGAATAAAGACCTTTATGATGCTTGACTTTCACTTAATGAATAAATATATTTTCTCTTATTTTCGATTATCTTAACATTTCATTTTCTCTAGCTTACTTTATTATAAGAACATTGTATAGATTACATGTAAACATACAAAATATGTGTTAGTTGACTGTTTATGTTATTGGCAAGATTGCCAATAAACAGTGGGCTATTAGTAGTTAATAAAAAGTTATGTGCAGATTTTCAACTGTACAAGGGGTCACTGCCCCTAACCCCTACATTGCTCAAGGGAAAACTGCAAATATATGAAAACTTGAGATTTAGAATTCAAGTTATCAGCTATTACAGTGGTGAGAGGGAGCCATAAGATTAGATGCTCATAATCAAGATCCTAGACTTTCTTTTGGTGGTGGGTTTGCAAGCAGTAGTGTATATGAGAGCATTTATATCTTATAATTTGACTGATTATTTTGAAACAAACATTTAGTTTGTATTTCTTCAATTACTAATGATGTTGAACATTTTCTCCTATGTTTTTGGCCATTAAAATTTTTTTTTTTATAAACTGCCCCCCTGTGTATTTTGTCCACCTTAATACTAGCATAACCATCAAGAGTTTCTGTTTGCTTTTATAGATTTTCCTTTTCTTTAAACTTACTGACTTAGGGATAAAGGACACATTTTATTTTCTTGAAAGGACCCTAACTAAGGCCTGTGCACATACTAGAATACTCTCTCAATGCTCTTTCCAGCAAGGAGATTCAATGAAAAATTGTTCACTAATCACAGGAACAACTGCAGGCTATGAAAGCTGGTGTAGAGAGCTATTGGCCTAGACTGTCACAGGGCACACAAACCTGCAGGTTAGGTGACTGAAGGTCAGAGGTTACCAAAGAGTGGTTGAAGTGATAGAGAGCAGCAGCAAACTCTTCATCTGATGAACCTTAAAAACAGATGGGAAAACCAATTATCCCAATAGCTGTATAATACATCATACCACCATTCTACCAGCTAATCTCCACAAGAAAAACATCCACCAGGCACATATCCTGTCTACTGACCCTTGAGTCCATCTTTGTCTACCTCCTTGATGATACTGGCCAGGGTGGCCATATGATATTCTGAAAGAGATACACTCAGATAGTTTCGGATAAAATTGTTCCGAGAGTTCAGCATGGAAGACGTGATGAAGTTCAAAATGTTGGAAGCCAGACCTAAAAACTAAAAGGAACACAAAAAAGCCCGTATAAGAGTCACAACCCCAGAATTTCTATAAACCTTGAATACAAATTAGAAATAAAATATGCCCATAGGTTTCATGCAAAAAACACAATGAATTATGGAATCAGATTTTAAAATACTTACAGTGGGACTAAGTTTAATCATGAGAATTTTTCCCATATAATTCTACCAGTTACACAAAATGGTATTCCAGTTTAACACAACAAATTTCACAAAATAGTGTGTGAAGACATAGGTTTTCCAAATAGACTGACCCATTTCTGGTGTTCCTCTAAGGTCCTGTCTTTGTCCAGTTCTACAATAGTATTGATATATTTATTTTTGACACCTATATTAATTATTATTGCATAAATATATATACTATATATATATAAATATATATATTATATATATATATAGGATTCCTACACTTAGCTTCTCTATTAAAATTAAACTGAGGTAGTCATGGTGGCTCACACCTATAATCCCAGCACTTTGGGAGACCAAGGTGAGAGGACTGCCCACGAGTTTGAGAGAAGGCTGGGCAACTTGGCGAGACTTCATCTCTACAATAAATCAAAAAAATTAGCCAGGCATGGTGGTGCATGTCTGTTGTTCCAGCTACTTGGAAGGCTAAGGTGGAAGGATCACCTGAGCCCAGCACGTCGAAGTCGTGGTAGCCGTGAGCATGCCACTGCACTCCAGCCTGGGCAACAGAGTCACACTCCAACTCATAAAAAAAAAAAAAAAGACTAGCTTGGGCAACATAGGGAGACCTCATCTCTACAATACAATTAAAAAATTAGCCAGGCATGATGGTGCATATCTGTAGTCCCAGCTAACCAGGAGGCTAAGGCAGAAGGATCACCTGAGCCCAGAAGGTCAAGGCTGTGGTGAGCCATGATCGTGCCACTGCACTCCAGCCTGGACAACAGAGTGACACTTCAGCTCAAAAATAAATAAATACATTATATTAAATTAAATTAGGCCAGGCTTGGTGGCTCAGCCTGTAATCCCAGCACTTTAGGAGGCCGAGGAGAGTGGAATGCCTAAGCCCATGGGTTTGAGACCAGTCCGGGCAACTTGGTGAGACCTGGTCTCTACAATAAATAAAAAATTAGCTGGGCATGGTAGCGCACCTGTAGTTCTGACTACATGGAAGGCTGAGGCAGAAGGATTGCCTGAGCCCAGCAGGTCAACGCTGGGGTGGCTGTGAGCATGCCACTGCACTCCAGCCTGGGTGAGAGTGTGAGACTCCAACTCAAAAAAAAATTTGTTTTTAATTTAAAAAACTAAACTGAATTATTGTGTAAATATTTTATGTCCATATCTTTGAATAGACTATAAACTATACAAAAGAAAAAAACTGTATCTAACTCATTCACTGACATATCATCAGAATGTGGGCCGACACATAGTAGATCATCAATATGGGTTGAACTAGTAGTTAGTAAATACTTACGATGTATTAAAATTACAACAAGTGCTTTTAAAATATTATCTCATTAAAACTTCACAATGCTGGATGTGATGACTTATGCCTATAATCCTAGCACTTTGGGAAGCCAAGGCAAGAGGATCACTTGAGGCCAGGAGTTTAAGACCAGCCTGGGCAACACAGACCTTGTCTCTACAAAAAAATTTAAAATTAGCCAAGCACAGTGGCACAGTCCTGTAGTCCCAGCTACTCAGGAGGTTGAGGTGGGAGAATCACTTGAGCTCATGAATTTGAGGTTACAGTCAAGTATGATAGCACCACTACACTTCAGCCTGGGCAACAACAGAGTGAGACTCTGTCTCTAAAAACAACAAAGACTTTTCATCACTTTTAGATGATAACTCCCATATGACAGGACACAAAACTAAGGCCTGGAGAACTTCAGATCCCTGCCCAACATCAATCAGTAAGTGATAACAATAGGGTTCAAACCTAAGCCTACTTCTAATTATAAAGGCCATCAGAGAAACAATACCAGTAGTAAAAGTTATTTAACAAAACAAAATCAATACATATAAGTCCTAAAGCAAAAGTATCTTTAAATATTACAGTTATCCAACTTATAAAATGTTTTATTCAAATGATCTGCTTCTCACAGCCCTGGTTTCCCATTTCTGCTTCCCCTAAGTCTTAGAAACCCACTCTTACCAACTCAGGATCTTTGCGACTAGCCAAAATGTTGCCCTTCTCACCAGGGGCCTGCTTACTGGGGCTTTTAACCCGAGGAGAGCTTTCCAGTGGAGGGGGTGGGGGCGGGGGTGGAGGTGCCACTTTCTCTTTACTGGGAGAGATGGTTTCCTCAAACCATTGCCCCAAAATAGGCTCACTGTCATCATCTGAAGAGAGAAAGAAAATTACAAAAATAATTTTTAAATGTTTTTGGTGCATCTGCTTTCTAAAAGTGCCTAAGTCAAAAGGCACACAGAATATCCTGATTTTAGGAGGTTACGAGGCTGCATATATTTGTCAAAACTCATCTAAATACATATATAAAATGAGAAGATTAGGCCAGTCACAGTGGCTCACACCTATAATTCAAGCACTTTGGGAAGCTGAAGTGAGAGGATTGCCTGAGCCCATGGGTTCGAGACCAGCCTGGGCAACTTGGCGAGACCGCATCTCTAAAATTAGCTGGGCATGGTGGAGCATGTCTGTAGTTCCAGCTACTTGGAAGGCTGAGGCGGAAGGATCACCTGAGCCTAGCATGTCGAGAATGTGGTGGCCGTGAGCGTGCCACTGCACTCCAGCCTGGGCGACAGAGTGAGACTCCAATTCAAAAACAAAACAAAACAAAAACAGCCAGGCTCAGTGGTTCAGTCTGTAATCCCAGCACTTTGGGAGGCCATGGCGAGTAGATTGCCTGAGTCTGCGGTTTCAAGACCAGCCCGGGCAACTTGGCAAGACCACGTCTCTACAATAAATTTAAAAAATATATGAGCTGGACGTGGTAGCACACGCCTGTAGTTCTGGCTACTTGGAATGTTGAGGCGGAAGGATCGCTGGAGCCCAGCAAGTCAACGCTGAGGTGGTCGTGAGTGTGCTACTGCACTCCAGCCTGGGCCACAGAGTGAGACTCCAACTCAAAAAAGAGAGAACATTTTATTGCATGTAAATTATACCTTAATAAAACTTTTCTTAAAAGGAGCTCAAAAAAGGAAGAGAAATAACTTTATTTTCCAGACAATAAGCCCAAAATTTTTAAGAGCAAATTTATACTTATCAACCACAAATCCAGAATGATAAAAATCATACCTCTCTCAATAGTTCACATTGTTCCCAAAAGCCTAAGTATGAAAAAGAATTTGATATTTATCTTATTCACTCTCTCTCCAAACTAAGGCAAGAGGAAATGTTCATTTGGCCCTGTTGTTCATTGCAACAGTCTTGAGTTTCTCTCCTTATGCTTCCCTAAACTATGACAACATTCAAACCAAACAGCTCACATATGGGTGGTTTGGCTAAAAGTTGTGTCCATCATTCAACCTTCAACAATAACCTGCTCCTAAATAACATGTCATCTGAGTAAACTCAAGGTTCAGGTCCGGCAGGTGAAAACGGTAAATAGGAAACTAAAGGAACCTATTGGGAACCCTCCTGTTGCACCCTGTACTTATCTCCAGGAAAGAGAAAAAAGAAGCCTCTACCTTGGCTGCTGTCCTCCTCCGTGCTACTGAAATCATCCTCGTAGTAGGTGTTGGAGTCGGTGGAGGCGCTGGCATCGCTGCTCATGGAACCCTTTCTTTGCCGCTGCAGGACACATGCCTGAAAATGACAGTTACAAAATTGGACCATTCTACCTAATCTCATTTAGCACATGAAAAGTTTCTCCATATCTCATTCCTTATTCTTACTCCAGTAAGGATTTTTTCTAATAAAACCCTTCAGAACTTTCATCACTTTAGCCTACAAAAATACTACCACCCAGAGATTAGGACAGGACTTGAAATAAGGAGTATTTCCATAGTGTCCTCTATTTTTGCTTTAGTATGCCAATCATCACAAATCACCAAGCAGCCACATGAATCACAACGCCGATAATCAACAACTGATTCAAATGTTTGGATACATTCTCTTCTTCAAAAACATCACTACAAATGTGGATTTATAAAGGTCACGATATATGGTCAGTGTTATTTATCTCAGAAAGGTTATACATATACAATTATAGGAAGCTCTTCCAAATTATCAACCACTTGATTCTCCCTCACCTTTCTGTAGGAAGTTGAAAGTAATGTCAAAAGCAGGTTTGTCAGTGGGACAGAGTCAATCAGTCGCTGAATTCTCTGTATGGAGGTGCTCTGGGCCATAATGTTCAAGGCTGCAGGGGGATCATCTGTCTCCCAACCCTGAAGGCAATGACACCAAAGGGACGTTAATGATACAACTCAGCCAGAAGAAACAGCCCAAGTTGATGGATCAAGCTATCATACCCAGAAGTGGATCCAACAATCAATATGCTGCTTCCTGTGAGTATAACTTTCTCACCTTGTGAAGAGCCTCCACTTGCAGGTCTTGAAAGAGAGATGTTAACAGCTTGATGGCATGGTTTGCCAATATTACTGAGAGTACCCCAAATCCCTGATGCCTACATAAAGAAAAACACAAACCTTAAAATAATTAATAATTATAACCTTTAAAACAATAGCTTTTCCCATTTTGAGTTCTTAGACCCTTTTGAGAATCTATGGACCTTTCCCTAGGGAAAAAATGGTATATACATACACACATACACATACACACACACACACACAATCTGCACATACTTTCTGAAGTCCACAACCTCCCTGAATCCCATCCGTAGACTGCCTAAGGATATACAGGCTTTAGGTTAAGGATTCCTGGGCTAGAAGACTCTTCCAAATCCATGGACTTTTGAAATTTAAATTATCAGTTCAAAGCTAATGGGTCATGTGAAGATATTGACATTTAATTGTTGGCTGAACCTTTAAAGAATCATTCTTTTGTGAAGAAAAAAGTTTAAATTTACCAAATTTTGTAAAATATCTGAGAACAAACCTAAGAGAACAAAAGAAAAAGTTTTACGTTATATTTGAGCAAAATGGTTTTTGTCCAAAATTTCCAAATAATAAAGAGTTAATGTATTTAACATACAACAAGTTTTTTTTTTTTTTCTTTTTCTTTTTTTTTGAGTTGGAACCTCACACTGTTGCCCAGGCTGGAGATCAATGGCATGCTCATAGCTACCACAGCCTTGACCTGCTGGGCTAAGACAATCTTTCCGCATCAGCCTTCCAAGTAGTTGGAATTACAAGTATGACCACCATGCCTGGCTAATATTTCTTGATTTACTTTTGAGATGAGGTCTTGCCAAGTTTCCCAGGCTGGTCTCAAACCCATAGGCTCAGGCAATCCTCACCATAGCCTCCCAAAGTGCTGGGATTATAGGTGTGAGCCACAGAGCCTGGCCCCAACAAATTTTCATATGAACCAATTAGTAAAAAGGACAAACACCAAAGAAAAAACTGAGGTAAGAACATAAGGCAGTTTGCCACAAAAAAGAAACAACAAATAATTGATAAATATGTGAAATGAAATATAATCACACTAGTTATCAAAGACATACAAACAAGTACAAGAGAATAGTGTTTTTCTCCCCTAAGATTAGCAAATGTGAAGACGAATGATAGCCAGTGTCCAAGAGGAGATGGGGAGACTGGCATGTGCCGCACACAGCTGGTGTGACTGCAAATGAGCATCACTTTTCTGAAAAGTAGTTCGGCAAAACATTTCAAATTTTTAAATATATGTGGTCTTTGTCCTAACAATTCTACTTTTTTTTCTGTCAGTGTCTCACTTGTCGCCCAGGCTAGAGGGCAGTGGCACACCCATGGTCCCTGCAGCCTCAATCTGCTGGACCCAGGTGATCCTTCTGCCTCAGCCTTCCAAGTAGCTGAAACTACAGGTGTGTGCTACCACGCCCAGCTAACTTTTGATTTATTGTAGAGATGAGGTCTCACCAAGTTGCCCAGTCTGATCTTGAACGCCTGGGCTCAGGCAATCCTCTCACCTCTGCCTTCCAAAGTGCTTGGATTACAGGCATGAGCCACCATGCTTGGCTATAATTCTACTTTTAGGAATCTACCTCAAGAGGACAATTAAATAAGTTCCACAAAGTTTATGTTTCAGGAGGTTTATCAAAGTAAAATGCATCAAAATAAGAAATTTGGCATAAGTGAAATAAGTACTCATCAACAGGAGAATTAGTCAACTCTGGTATATTTACAGTGGAGTACTACCAGCCATTAAAAAACTATACAGATTTTATAAGAGTGTCACAGAAAAGATATCTGCAGTATTTCATACATAGTGACCCCATTTTTGTAAACTTTTTAGATATGTGCACAGAAAAATGTCTCAAAGAATGTTTACCAATTTGAGTGGTAAGATTTGGGAGGATTTTTTTCCTTTCATATTTATGCCACCTGTATGGCTTGTAACTTATACAGTGTACACTTATTATTTTAAAATCTGAAGAAACAACAGTTATTTAAAAAGTTTAACTGCTACTTCTAAGGACATACTTCTTGACATTCTCCCATCTCCCTTTACAATGAAAAAAGAAAACAGTCCCCCATAAAAACCACAAAGTACCATTTGTGTACTGCTAGGGTATGCACTCACCTCCTTACTTTGCCTTGTATCTACTGCCTACCATCTCAATGCTGGTTTCAGATTTCAGTTTCATTAGAGTTTCCTCAGGGAAGTCTGTCCTAATTTCCGTGACTAGGTCAAGCGTCCCTATTCATTCTAATACTCTGCAAGCATAATCTGACATATATTAGTATGAATATTACTTCATGTCTCTTGGGAATGTGTCCATTTTTCTGTTGTTCATCACAGCATTCCAGAACTAACACAGGGCTTGGGACAGAGAATATATTCAGTGGATAATTTGTTGATGTTGTCTTGAATGTGGACTCTTACTGAAACTCCAGACTTACATCTCCAACTGCCTACTCAACTGAGAGACATAGAGATCTTAGAGGTAGAGATCTAACAGTCATCTCAAACTCAGTGTGTCCAAGACTAAGTTTTATTTCCTTCCCTTCCTCCTACTCCTAAACCAGTGTTTCCTGTATCAGTAAATAACACAACTCAAGTACTCAAGTCAAAAATTTGTCTATGTCTTTTTTTTCAAACAGCATCCATGCCAGTGCAAATCCTGACAGCAGTGCCTTCCCAACATATCCCAATTTGATGTCTCTTCTCTGCCCTTGTCACTGCCACTCTCATTGGTCACCTTCATCTCTCACTGGAATAATGGTTTCGCTGCTAACTGTTCTCCTCCTTCTTGTCTTATGCCCCTAAAGTCTACTCTCAGATCACCAATAAATCAGATCACATCTCTTTCCTGTTGAAAACTCTCGCCAGGTACAGTGGCATATGCTTATAATCCAAGCATGTTGGAAGGGAATGGTGAGAGAACTGCCTGAGCCCACAAGTTAGAGACCAGCCTGGGCAATTTGGTGAAACCTCATCGCTACAATAAATCAAAAAATTAGCTGGGTGTGGTAGAGCACACCTGTAGTTCCAGCTACTTGGAAGGCTGAGGTGAAAGGATCACCTGAGCCCAGCAGATGGAGGTGCGGTGGTCATGAGCGTGCCACTGCACTCCAGCCTGGGTGACAAAGTGAGACTCTGGCTTAGAAAAGAAAAGAAAACTCTCTAACAGTTACTGAATACATTTGACCCTAGATGATCTGAGTGCTGGCTATGTCTGACCTAATTTTCTACTACTCTCCTGCCTTGATGTCTTCATTTTAGCCACACTGACTTTACTGACTCTCAAAAATGCCAATCACACTTCCACCTCAAACCTGAACATTTCTCCCCAAAATACACACGACTCACTCTGTCACCTCACATATGGTCTCTACATCCTGTCCTTGGATCCCTTTCCAGACCATCCTAACTAAAACAATAGCCCCTGTAACTCTCTAGTCCCTCTCTCTGGTTTCTTTTTCTTCACAGTACTTACATATGATAATCTATAATGTACTTGTTCGTATATTTGTTCACTATTTGTACAGATATAAAATAAACCTCATAAAGATAAGAATGTTGCTTTGTTTAGCGCTATATCCTCACTGCCTAGAATAAAGCCTAGTACGTGGAAGGGACTGAGTGAATTAAGTAAAATCCAGAAATGTCTGGAATTAGAAAACAACCTGAACAGCACATTAATCACATCCCTTCTTTCCTAGCAAGCAGGGCTTATTGCCCAGACTTCATCAAAACAATATCAAGTATTTTAGGAAGCAATCAGGAAGGCCTAACAACATTCTCACCTCATGGGTTATATACGTGAGTACTCAACTCCAAGTCAAATAAGCCCACTTGACAAGACAGAAGCATTTTTTTTTACTTGAATGTCATAAAAATCCCAAAATATACATTACATGGATATTTTTCCCCTCTGATGGATGAGGGAATAGGATCAGAGAGAATGAGTGACTCATCTAAAATGATGAGGCTATGTTGTAGAGATGGTAGAGTACGATCATTATCTTAGTTATTAAATCGAACTAAGTGAGAAAGCATATTTTCTGTTGATATGGAAAGGAGTTACTAGCTTACATCCATACAAAATGACAGCGAAACAAAACAAAACATAAGCGACAATCAAGTAGACACATACCCTTTTCCAGGCCCCAATTTAGGAGAGCCTACTCCCTCTTTTGTACGAGAAAGGATGTCTCTGACTCGGAGGGCAGCCAGCGGATCTTTCTCTTTTCCCTTATCAGCCAAGGCAGTAGGACTGAGGTTCAATATGAGGAAAAGGCTGTTTAACAAGCACCAGGCACCCAGCAACTGGAAGTTCTGATAGTGCTGTTATAAAAGGCACAGAATAAAAATATAAACAGAGATATTCACATCTTCGAGATGACAAGACAGGAAGCGCACAGCAGAGACAAGCTTCTTACCTCACCACCAGCCCTGCGAGAATTGCTGATTGCTTGTCCAATCATGTCATAGATTTCGAGCTGTCCAATATCAAACAGACACAAAAATCTGAACAAGTTGACCTATTCGTTATAAATGCTGAACCCTGCCCACATTAACTTAACAGAAGGAGTTCAGTACCCTCAGGCCACTTTTCAGTGATACCATTCCCTCACACTTTCCTTGGCCTTCACATGGAGTTGACCACCTCTCTTCATTCGGCTTAAGTAGCACCTTCTGAGCGGCGACCCTTCCTCCCACTCCAAAGCAGCACACCAAGCCCCACATAGATCACTTTCAATTACAAGGCATTATTTCTAGGCACTTGTACCGTCTGAAATTATCTTGTTTGTGTCCCCTAAAGGTACGCTGACACAGAGTAAGCCCTCAAATGTACCTGCTGAATGAATGGCTAATGTTTTTTCATAAGACCCACTACCATCACCAGTTGCAGTGAGTTTTACAGAGCCAACAGAGAAAGAGAAGCATCTATGCAACTCAATATGCCAAATAAACAAGCTGTACACTTACCTCGTAGACCGACTACCCAAGAAAAGGAATGTGGAAAATACTTTCCTCTAACAAGGAAGAAAGTGAAACTGGCCATATTCCTTCATTTGAACAATCTAGGTTCCCACGTCCCCAGATACTTGGCTTACACATTTCTGGACAATCGTAGCTGCATCGCTTTCATAGTCTTCTTCTTTGGAGCTCGTGGACCCCGTTCGTACTTGCTGGGCACTACCCACATGTAGGATGGCCATGCAGGTTGCCACACTCACACCTGAAAAAGAAAATGCACAGAACCTAATAATCATGGCGTACTGCCAAGAATCCACCAAAGCTGGCCAGGCATGGTGGCTCACTACTGTAATCCCAGCACTTTGGGAAGCTGAGGTGAGAGGACTGCCTGAGTCCAGGGGTTTGAGACCAACCTGGGCAACTTGGTAAGCCCTCACCTTTACAGTAAATCAAAAAAAAATTGCTGGGCATGGTGATGCACAACCATGCTTCCAGCTACTTGGAAGGCTGAGGTGAAAGGATAGCCTGAGTCCAGTAGGCCAAGGCTGCGGTGGCCATGAGCATGTGTGTCACTGCACTTCAGCCTGGGCAACAGAGTAAGATTTCAACTCAAAAAAAAAAAAAAAAAAAAAAAATCCACCAAAGCTGAAACACAAAAACACACCCCACCCACAAGTAATTCTATGATTTGATTACTGAAAATAAGCTCCATAAAAGCAAAACTAAATAGGCTTACCATACAATTCAGTAACTATACTCCTAGATATTTATTCAAATGAGCTAAAAACTTACATACATGCGTGCATACATAGACACACAAATATCAGAGGTGCCAAAAAATGTATGCGCATTTTAAGATCTGTGTATTACTTTTCAAAGCTGAACTGAACTATGCTAGCAATGTGTAGTATGGTGTTCTTTCAAAAGATAGCATTAATCAAATGAATGCTAGCATGACCACACAACATGCAGGATAATTCAAAGAAAATGACAGAAGTACAGTTGTTTTTCAAAGAACACAAGACCATTTTTAAGTGGTATCTGAAATTCAAGAACGTTGTAAAATGAAACAGAACATCCAACATAACTAATAATTGTATGCAATGCATTCAATTGAAACAGAACATCCAACATAACTAATAATTGTATGCAATGCATTCATGAAAAGTTTGAGATGCACGGTACTTTGTGTGATGTGCACAAGGGAAGATCTGGGATGCTTTCGCACAGCAACAAGTCCTATAGTAGTTCACCGTAATCAGAAGTGTTTGGATGCTGATGGTAGCCACTTTGAGCACCTCTTGTAATTGCAGAAGTCAAACGTGATTCGTACTCATCTTTTGTCATTGGTACATATTGAGTATTACAATTTTAATACAGTTTTTCCTTTCTTAAAATATACACACTATTTTTGGCACCCTGTGTATTTACTGCAGTTTTATTCATAATTGCCAACAACCGGAAGCAAACGAGATGCCCTTTAATATGTGAATGTATAAACAAACAGTGGTACATCCATACAATGAAATATCAGCCCACAATAAAAAGAGATGCGCTATCAAGCCAGAAAACACATGGAGGAATCTTAAATGTATATTGCCCAATGTAAGAAGCCAGTCTAAAACTCCTGTTACTATATGATTCCAATTAAGTGACATTCTGGAAAAGGAAAAAGTATAGAGATCGTAAAAACATCAGTGGTTACTAGGGTATGGGGATGAACAGGGGAAGCACAGGGGATTCTTAGGTCAGTGACACTGTCCTGTAAGGTGGATATATGACAATACATTTGTCAAAACCCACAGAACTGCACAACACAAAAAGGGAACTCCAATGTAAACTATAGATGTACCATACTAATTCAAGATATTACTAACAGAAGAAACTATGTATAGAGAAGAGGGAATATATGGGAACTCACTAAAACCTATTACATTTTTCTGGAAACCTAAAAGTTCTTTAAAAATAAAATCTAGGCCGGGTGCGGTGGCTCACACCTATAATCCTGGCACTTTGGGAGACCAAGGTGAGAGGACTGCCTGAGCTCATGGGTTCAAGACCAGCCCAGGCAACTTGGCAAGACCGCATCACTACAATAAATTTTTCTAAAAAATTAGCTAGGCGGGGTGGCACGTGCCTCTAGTTCCAGCTATTTGGAAGGTAGAGGCAGAAAGATAGCCTGAGCCCTTCAGGTAGAGGCTGCGGTGGCCGTGAGCATGCCACTGCACTCCAGCCTGGGTGACAGAGTGACACCTCAACTCAAAAAGATAAAATCTAGTTCAAGACCAGTCTGGGCAACTTGGCAAGACCTCAACAATAAATCAAAAAGTTAGCCAGGCATGGTGGGGCACCTATAGTTCCAGCTACTTAGAAGTCGAAGGTAGAAGGATCACTTGAGATCACCAGCTAAGGCTACGGTGGCCATGAGTGTGCCACAGTACTCTAGTATGGGTGACGAAGTGAGACTCTGATTCAAAACAGAAAAAAATAATAATAATTTATAAACCAGGTATGGTGGCATGTGCCTGTAGTCCTAGCTACTCAGAAGGCCAAAGTGGGAAGATAGCTTGAGTCCAGGAGTTTGAGGTTGCAGTGAATTATGATCACGCCACTACACTCTAGCGTGGGTGACTGAGTGAGACCTCAACTCTAAAAAAATTTTTAAGAAAAATAAATATAAATAAAATCTAGAGCCAGGCACATTGATTACACACATGTAGTCTCAGCTATTCAGGAGGCTGAGGAGGGAGGGATGCTTGAACAAAGAGTTCAAATCCAGTCTGGGTAACATGGTGAGACTCTCAACCCCAAAATAAATAAATAAATAATAAACTCTAGTAAATTTTTAAAAAATTAAATATAAAAATGTTAAGATTGGGCCGGGAGCAGTGGCTCATGCCTGTAATCCCAGCACTTTGGGAGGCCGAGGCAAAAAGATTGTCTGAGCCTGGGTAACTGGCAAGATCTCATCTCTACAATAAATCAAAACAATTAGCTGGGCATGGTGGAATGCACCTGTAGTTCCAACTACTTGGAAGGCTGATGCAGAAGGATCACCTGAGCCCAGCAGTTTGAGGCTGTGGTAGCCGTAAGTGTGCCACTGCACTCCAGCCTGGGCAACAGAGTAAAACTCTGACTCAAAAAAAAAAAAATAATAATTTAAGATTATATAAAAACTTCCCCAGCTACTTGGAAGGCTGAGGTGAAAGGATTGCCTGAACCCAGAAGGTCGAGGCTGCAGTGGCCATGAGTGTGCCAGCATACTCCAGCCCGGGCAACAGAGTGAGACTCCAACTCAAAAAAATTTTTTTTTAATTAAAAAAAAAAAAAAGAGATTATGGAAAAAAAACCCATACTTGAAAATTCTCAGAGATATCAAAGCCAAATCTCTTTCCTTAAATCAAATCCCAAGTGATCAGTTTTTAATAACAAATCAGATTTAGTTTACTTTAATTCAACTATGAATTTTTAAAAAATCTCTGATCCTTATTGACTTTAATTGCTTATTGACTTAGTACACTGAGATCCATGTGAGGGTCATGAAACTTCCTGAAAATCAAAATTAATAAACCCCAAATTTTAAAATACAAGATCAAAAGTAGACCACTAGGAAGCTAAACACTGGAAACTAGACTGGAGAGAGCACATTCTTCCATGTTTCCATGGCTTTCTATTCTTAATGTTGCTGCCCTAGCCCAGACCCTAAATGTGTCCTGCCCGAATGACTGCAAATTCCTCTTTACCAGTCTGCCTGCCTCCAACAGCTCCCCGCACCAAAATATCCTGCACACTAACTACTGCCTGCGTGTTCTCCTAAAATACAACTCAGTATCTCTCATACTTCAGAATCTTTAATGGTCTCTACTATCTATAGGATACGGTCCAAGTGACTTAGTCTGCATTTCTAATTGAGTCCTACTTTCTGTCCAATTACACAGTACCCACAGATACCCATAAAACCTGCAGACTTACACACATACACATTTACACAGTATGTTTCTCCAAACTCTAGAATACTTTTTGGTTCTGCTTTTGCTTCTGCCTAGGGACAGCCAAGCTAAAATCCTACCTGTTTTGTAAGATACAACATCAGAACACCTTCATTACTACTGCCTTTCCCAACAGAAACTGAACTCTGCCTCCTCTAAATTCCATAGTACTTTCTCCTCACCTCTTATTCAGCTTCTTTACATATAAAAGTCATTTACTAATATCCTGCCTTTATATTCCTATTTATATACAGATGTTCAAACTAAAGCTGTTCAAAGAATGTTAGAGAGATGCTGGGCACAGTGGCTCATGCTTGTAATCCCAACACTTTGGGAGGTGGAGGCAAGAGGATTGCCTGAGCTCAGGGGTTCAAGACCAGCCTGGGTAAATTGGCAAGACCTTGTCTCTACAATAAATCAAAAAATTAGCCGGGTATGGTAGCACACACCTGTGGTTCCAGCTACTTGGAAGGCTGGGGAGGTAAGATCATCTGAGCCCAGCAGGTCGAGGCTGTGGTGGCCGTGAGCAAGCCACTACACTGCAGCCTGGGCGACAGAGTGAGACTCCTACTCAAAAAATTTAAAAAATAAAAAATAATATAGGAAGATAAAGCAACCTCAGCAATTTCTTGGTGTTCCCAAGGTCAGATTTCCAAGACTACCTGTTCAAAGCCTCACTTGCAGAATGAAGTAAATGTCTGAAATGGCTATACCTTCTAAGACATGCCAGGGATATGGTATGCCTTGGAATTTAAAACTAAGGATAAGTGATTTGGGTTAAAAGTCATTTTAACAATAACTTAAAAGAGAATAAACAGCAGCTGTCAGCCCCACTTCAAAGGCAGTATGATCAACAGGAAGAAAGGGGATTTTATGGGAGCTTAAAGAATCACGTTCTTCACATTTATCAGTGTAAACAGATACCACCTGTTCATTAAGTCTTCCTCCCTGCTCCCTCAGCTAGACTCAATCTCCCACTTCTTTGTGTAACCAAAACATTCTATACTTCTCTTATTGCCTTTACCATGCTGTTTTGTATTATACTCTTTAGTCCTGTTCTCCACTGCTCAGATGTAGGCTCCTCGAGGGCAAGGACTACATGTTTTTCATCTCAATATCCCAACTCTCCCTGGCATTTTGCTTTTCCTTTTTTTGAATCAGAGTCTCACTCTGTCATCCAGGCTAGAATGCAGTGGCATGCTCACAGCTATGGAAGCTTCAATCTGCTGGACTCAGGTGATCCTTCTGCCACAGCCTCCCAAACAGCTGGGACTATATGTGCACACAACCATGCCTGGCTAATTTTTTGATTTATTGTAGATACAAGGTCTCGCCAAGTTGCCCATGCTGGTCTTGAACCCCTGGGGTTCCTCTCGCCTCTGCCTCCTGAAGTGCTGGGCTTACAGGGGTGAGCAACCGCATCTGGTGGCATTTTGCTTTTCATACCACAGATACTTAATATCTGCACATACTATGAGATCAAATATGCATATAACACAATGCCAGCAGTGAAACAACAGTACTATTTACAAAGATTTCTATTGAGACCTCATTTCATGTAGATGTGATACTAAATGATACTTAGGGGAAGAAAACAAGAAAAAGGGAAGAGAATATGCAGAAGGATTCTCATGTTTTCCTGAAAGTATACCTGTGCTAGATTGAGACAATGAGACCAGATATCATTAACATCTCACCTGCATACAAGCAACTTAGGCTGAGGACTGTCACATCTTGCAGACGAGAAGGATTGAGAGGTTCCAACACAGGTAGAGAAAGAGTATCCAATGCCATAGTTACATCAATCACTAGTGAATGAAAACTGGAACATAACAGAGAAGGTGAACAAATGTCTCTAAGAATCAGTTGCTTCTCTAATGTGACAGTTAAAGAAATTATCAGCATGCCAAAAAAGCTAACCAATTATATCTCCTTTTTTTATTAGAATGTAAAGCAAATGCACCACGGAGCATCTTACCCATTACGAACAGCAGTGGCATCTGCTACTGTTGCAGGCATGATGAAGAAGGAGTTAGCTAACACTGCATCTTGGAACCGATTGATATAGCGTAGGAAATATGGCAGGTTCAAACACACACGCAGTAGCTTCTCTGAACCACCTAAATTAATGGAAAGGCACACTCTTACAAATAGGCCTCTCTGATGCTTGATTCTTTCCACATGAAAGGGGCACACTTAAGGAATTTTTGTTAGGAGAGAAACCAGCTTTCTGACAACAGTTGGAGGTCTTACCAAGCTCTTGAAGACTAGCCACATTCTGAGCTATGAACACATTCTTTGTTTTAATAGCAGAGGCTTGATCTGTGGATGACTGCTCATCATTTTCTCCTTCCACCTAAAAAGAAACATAGGGCCTATCAAGACACTATCATCTGTTTGTTGCCTGCTGTCCTGGAGTTCAGAACCAAACCAACTGTCAGAAGTCAGCAGTACTTCCACGGATTCTCTTCAGGCTGTCCACTTAATGAGAGGAAAATTCCTTGCTAATGTTGGATAAAACACAGGTTTTACTCCCAAGAGGAGGGAGAAAACATATAGCTTTACAATATATATGTTCTAAAACTAGTATAGAGTGATGCCTTTTACAGAAAACTATTTTTGGTCTTTTAAAATTTTTTTTGAGCTACAATCCTCCTTCCTCAGCCTACCACATCCAGCTCATTTTTAAATTTTTTTGTAGAGACAAGGTCTTGCTATGTTGCCCAGACTGGTCTCAAACTCCTGGGCTCAAGCAACCCTCCTGCCTCGGCCTCCTCAAGTGTTGGGATTACAGGGGTGAGCCACCACACCTGGCCTGTATATGCTCTTTATATTTATTTATTTGCATTGAGAGATGCCTAGAAGAATGGTCATCAAATAGAAATAACTGTGTATAGAAACAATTGGTGTGAATTTGCATTGTTTTGTTTTGTATTTTTCCATTATTTTTCTACTATAGGCATATATATTATTTTATATCATAAACATAAAATACATTACTTTTCTCTCCAAATGTTATCATTTTAAATCCCACAGAGAGAAGGACATTTGGCTGAAGAAACTCACCAGAGTCTGGGGACTGATAGGTTGTGATGCTATAGTTCTAGGGTTGAAAACTGAGGTCAGTTGGTTCAAAAAATTCATCTGTACCTCCTTCTGTCTCAGTTCGGGGCTTACTGGTGAGGCCAATTCTTTCTGATCTTCCACTGTAAAATAGAAAAGCAAAAATAGGGGCTGAGGAGAGTGCACTGGAAGGCAAAACAGGAAAAAGCTGGCCATGGAGGTAGTCATGTAAATAGATCTGTCAAAGGAATACCCACCATCTGAAAGTGTCTTCACTGTTTGTGGCAGCTTGGCAGACTTCATCATTGCTGTAAATGTGATAATTTCAGTTCTATCTAGTCGGCTACAGCCAGTACACAGGCCCTTGATTAGAAGAATCAAGTGTTTCTGAAAAGAAAGCAAATTCAAATATATCTTTCAGAAGATTCTACTCTTTCGGGAATTCTAATTGGCACAGAGCCAAATTTAAGTTCCTACAGATTACAATTTGAGGGGGGAAAAAACTAACTAAAGATTGTAAGCTGATGGACCTCAAATCATATGTAGCTGGCAGGCTTATCTTATTGTTCTCACAGTATTTTTTTTTTTTTTTAATTTGAAGCTAATGGAAGGATTCACATACAAATCCAAATTTCTTACACTCAATAATTCACAATACAGCAACTCTGAACCTCCATTCCTGCATGGCAACAATGCACCAGAGCTAAAGAGTGGTCTCTTCAATTTGGGCCTGCAACCTTCTCAACTAGTACAGTATACTCATTCTCTTTTCCCTGCCTGGCCCCTGTACTTGTATAAATATGAAATCTGAGCCAGGCTCGGTGGCTCAGCCTGTAATCCCGAGCCTTTGGGAGGCTGAGGTGAGTGGATTGACTGAGCCCGCGGGTTCGAGACCCGCCTGGGCAACTTGGCGAGACCTCATCTCTACAATAAATAAAAAAAAAATCAGCCAGGCATGGTAGCGCATGCCTGTAATTCCGGCTAGTCGGAAGGCTGAGGCGGAAGGATCGCCGGAGCCCAGCAGGTCGAGGCTGCGGTGGCCGGGAGCGGCCACTGCACTCCAGTCTGGGCGACAGAGTGAGACTCCAACTTAAAAAAAAAAAAAAATGAAATCTGTAAAAAGACTCTACAGCACTATGTATCAGAGACTGGCAAACTATAGCTCCAATTCAGCCACTGATTATTTCTGTAAAAAAAAAAAGTCTACTGGAACACTGTCATGTTCATTCATTTACATATTGTGTATGACTGCTTTTATATTACAAAGGCAAAGTTGACTAGTCAACAGATAATATGGTCTAACACAGAAAGTTTACTGGCCTCTGCTCTATGCCACCTGCTTTCCATCAGTTTCACTAGTCAGTCACAATCCTGCTTCAAAATAAGGACCAGAAATGGATGCATCACTCTTACCTGGGACACAGCACAAGCCTCATCTGGATTTTCCAGGCGCAGGAGAGAGAACTCAATTAAAACTTTACAGGCTGCTGCCACTGACTGAAGCTGGTTCCGGGGAACTGAGAAAGTAATAAAAATTATTTCATCTCAGATTGCTCAGCTTCACAGTCAATAAATCAAGCAAAACAAGTGCTGACATTTCCAATATCATTCTATGATAATAAATATTCAGAACCAAAAACCCAAGGGCCAGACAAAGGCATTCTGGCATTGATAACCATCAATTGCTTATAGATCAACTTATCTTGCATTTACTGGAAATTAAGATAACTATAATAGGAAATACATCACAATAAGTGCCAAGTACTTCAAATGTATTAATTCATTTAATCCTTAAATCAACTCTGTGAGGTAGATATTACCTATCTCATGGACAATGAGCAAATTTAAAGCACAGAGAGTTAAATGATGTGCCCATAGTGCCACAGCTAGATTCTAATCCAGGCAGTCTGCCTCTAGAGTTGTGCACTTAACCACTAGGCTATACTTTCAGTTTACATGCTTAGCAAACTATTTAAGTAAACAGATTATTATAATTCTTCAGAACTATTTTAATTGGGATTAAAGAACAATAAAAATGCAAAAATTCAGAAATAATGTAAAATAGGCTTAGTCACTTCTGGGGTAGAAAAATGAAGAAAATGGAGAAGTGAAATCAAAATCCTTTCTTATACCAGAGAACACAAAAGGAGAATTCACACTCTCACCAAAACCATATAAGGAATATAAATACAGCATTGGTTAGTGGCTGCTAACTCCAGATCAGTTTCCACCACCTCCTGCACACAGGAAATTAGCATACATGTGTGAAATCAATAAAATGCTTTTGATTAAGAAGGGAAGGGAAGTTGGTATAATGGTTGCAAGGTAGGGGTCCAAGCCTAGTAATTTGTAAATCTCACTTGGCTGACCTGGGTAAGGGAACCTATGCAGCCTCATCCTAGCTGATAGTTGTCTCCACTGTTGGGTGAGCAGCTTAGGATTGCTAAAACATAGACTTCATTAACAACTTGTTCAGACACTCTAACAAGAGGATAAACAATCCCCCATTCACAAGTCCTCAGAAGGGAGTGACAGGAGTGGAATACTTACTGAGGCTGCAAACTGTGGTAATATAGTGTGTGGAAAGTGCAACAAAAGATGAGTAGAATGGCTCATACTGCTTCTCATGGTGCAAGATTTCTGATTCACTGGGGAAAAAAAAATCGGTCAGCATTTACTTAGTGCTTACTATGTGCCAGACGCCTCCTTATGGATGTTACCTTATCTAATCCTTTTAGCAACCCTACTTGGTAGTTAGTGTTATCATCTATATATTCAGGATTGGGAAGCCAGGTGTGGTGGCTCACACCTGTAATCCCTGCACTTTGGAAGGCAGAGGTGAGAGGACTGCCTGAGCTCAGGGGTTCAACACCAGACTGAGCAACATGGCAAGAACTCATCTCTACAATAAATTTAAAAAATCAGCAGGGCATGGTGCCGCATGCCTGTGGTTCCAGCTGCTTGAAAGGCTGAGGCAGAAGGATCACCTGAACCTAGCAGGTCAAGCTGCAGTGGCGGTGAGCAAGCCACTGCACTCCAGACTCGGTGAGAGAGTGAGACCCCAACTCAAAAAAAAAAAAAAAAAAGGAAAAGAAAAATCAGGAAAGTGAAACTTGGATAATTAAAATTAAATCTCACTCCAAGTGTTCAGGCTTAGTAAGAAGCAGAGGTTAATAAACAAAACACATTTTCAAACTCACTTAGAATCAAAGAAATTCAAGTAAAAACATAATAGGATACCAGTTTGTTCTCTATTACTGATTGGCAAAGACCAAAAGCTACTAATGTCTTCATTATTGATGACCAAAAGGAAGTAGACCAGAGCACTCAAAATACTGTTAGTGAGAATACAGATTAAAGCAATTCATTTTGAAGATCAAACATGGCTAGCCTGTAATGCAGTAACTTAAAAGAAATCAACAACTCAAGGTAAGAAATCACTGATCAGAGCTAAAATCCGAAATTTATCAGGTACCAATGTCATCCCCCTACCCAACCTCCTGCATGTAAGCTAAAGCCAGATCACAACAGAGTGAATGGTTTTTAACCACATCCCTTTTCTTTAGCAGAGGAAATGCCCTCTTCTGAAAAAATCTGGAGCCCAACTAAGTCTAAAGGCTGGATACATTTAAGTCATTCTATCAAATCAGATGCTAACCCACAATTGGTGAAACATAAAGGCAAAGGAAAAACTAAAATGTATCTTATTAAATGACACAAGCAGATGAATGTGGCTAAATAGTTTCTTAGTGAATTAATTCCCCCAACAAGAAGTATCAGTCTAAGAAGGGAAAGGTAAACAGAGTGAAGATACCCTTCCCTGCTCCATTCACTGCCTCATTCATTGCCTGCAAGCCTACCCACTTGCCAAACGAACACAGGTTCCAAAAAGACAAGTCAGAGTTGGAAGGTGCCAATGTCAGTGATGAATCACCTAAAACAACATTTAAGTGTCTGGCACTGCAAGAACTGTGCTATTTGGAGAGCTATCAAGGATAAATGGGTATGTATCAGATTAGTCCCTTATCTTAGAATAACTTCTTCACCAAGAAAAAATATTTATGGAACACCTATGATGTGCAAGGATGTTACTGCCCACGAGGGGCCATTTCCCCCTATTTGTCAGGCTAGATAAAAAGAAAGAAACAAAAACCTTTAAACCCAAGCAGCACTCAAAAGTTCTTGATGACCAACACATCTGTAAGACTCACATGTACAACACAAAATACCCTACTAAATCCCCCTGCTTGTATAGTTTTTCCCTCATTGTCATTCTTATACTTTCTTATTTATTGTTCTAAAGTTTTCCCACTCTGTAATTTGATGTTGTTTTTCTAAGTTTATTTTCCTCCTAATTTATATCAAAAGGTCAGAGTTGCTTATCCTCCCTTTTTTCAGCTGAAGAGGTTTACCAAATCTAAGAGAAAAACTGCCCATCCAAAGGATGAACATATTCTGTTGTTTTCATTCCCATTCTGATAATAAAATAAATCCAAAATGTAGGCATAAATTCATTTAATTGCCTGTTTCAGTGTCACCCAATTGTAATCAAACTTTCTCCCCTAGATACATACAATACCCTTATTCCAATAAAGAAACAAGAAGAATGCACTTTGGGTAAAGATGGACATTGGCAGAAAAAAAAATCGTGAAGCTCCACTCACCATTTGCTTAGGGCAACTAAGGACAAATCTGGGGGGAAATAATTTATAAAAAACTTGAAGAAGGGAATAGAGAAGTAATGGACATTAGCCCAGTTCTTGATGTTAAAGAAATAGTGTGCATGAGTCAGCTAAAAGGGATGTACTGCCACATTTCCCGACCCCACCCTCCTTCCCCAAGAAACTCAGACACCAAGACACCAGAGAATAAGAAATATAAAAATGGAACAAAGGGCAAGAAGGTAGGAAGGAAGGAGAAGGATGGAGAAACTGAAGGTAAATGTAACACAGAGGAGAAAAATGAGACTTAAAGGTAAAAAAAAAATGAACCAGGCTCGGTGGCTTAGCCTGTAATCCCAACACTTTGGAGGCCGAGGCGAGTGGATTGCCTGAGCCCACAGGTTCAAGACCAGCCCGGGCAACTTGGTGAGATCGTGTCTCTACAATAAAAATCAAGAAATAGCCAGCCATGGTAGCACGTGCCTGTAGTTCCTGCTACTTGGAAGGCTGAGGTGGAAGGATCCCTGGAGCCCAGCAGGTCGACACTAGGGTGGCTGTGAGTTGTGCCGTTGCACTCTAGCTTGAGCGAGAGTGAGACTCCAACACACACACACACAAAAGTTTAAAAAGCTATATACACATATAATATATATATTTTTAAAAGCATTTGTTCTGGTTGGTCAAGCTATCTTCCTGAAACACCTGCTGCTTCTAATAAACTTTGCAACAATAGCATCACTGAGCCTGAAACACTGCTGATAGACATAGAATCTGAGGCTTTTCTATTCTATACTAAATAAATGTGATGCAGAGTACAAAGGGAAACAGCAGCTAAGCAGCCAGGTCAGAGGAATACAATTTGATGTGTAAGTGAAAAAAGAACTGGCAGGTCTGGAAATGTCTAGTTCTTTTTAGGAAGAAATGGAAATCTGAGGTGGGGGCATAATAAAAGACTAAAGACACACCTCTCTTCTCCTTCTAACATACTTTGAATATTTTTTGTAAATGGTAGAAAAACCACAAGCCCCTTTCTCCTCATCTGATTCATGAATTCCCCAGTATATATAGAATCCATATCATCATATTACAAATAAGCATAATGGATTGTTGTATGTTAACCAAAGAACGGAAAACTTTCAGAAACTGTCCTCATACTCTTGAAAACCTGTGGTGAATAATACTGTAATATGGAAACAGTCACAAGAACTGATCTCACAATTATATTCTATCTTTTGGTGGTGGTCTTTTCCTTTTCCCATAGGCCAACCATCACTCTGTATGCTACAGCATATACATTCAAAATGTCATAGCATTAGTGTATCCCTTTCTCTTTCAAGATTTTTAGGAGGCCAGGACATGACTGTGCATTATCTAATGGGAATATTGTAACAGCCTACCCCTTCACAAGTAGGTCTCTTTGCCCTAAACTCAAATGCCTGAGAGCAGAAACTCTGAGGCTTATCACTAAAGAGGCCAGGCCACCCCAGGAAGGACTGACTCAGTGGAAAGGGGCATATTTTTAATCCTAGCCAATCAAATTGCTTGCCAGCATATCTTGCATAGAGAGGGGAAAAAAGGAATTCTCTGTACTTTAACACAGAAAGCTAAATTCAGCAATTATACTAATTAATCTCATGCATGCGTGTGCTCTGTTGAGCTAGTTCTAGTACCATCTCTGGCCTGGAAAAGGAAGAATGTTTAAAAGATTCTCTTTAGACTATGTATTAAGTAACAAGTGTTAAAAATACTTTAAGGCAGTTGGCCGGTGTGGTGGTTCATGCCTGTAATCCCAGGACTTTGGGAGGCCAAGATGGGAGGAGTCCTTGAGCCCAGGAGTTCAAGACCAGACTGAGCAACATAGACTTCATCTCTACAAAAAATTTAAAAATTAGCTAGGTGTGGTGGTGTGTGCCTATAGTCCTAGCTACTTGAGAGGCTGAGCTGGAAGGATCTCCTGAGCCCAGGAGTCCAAGGCTACCACTGCACTCCAGTCTGGGTGACAGATTGAGACTTCAACTCACATACACAAAAAAAAGGTTTTACGGTAGCCATAGTGGTGTGTTCCTAGAGTCCCAACTACTCAGGAGACTGAGGCAGGAAGATTGCTTGAGCCCAGAAGTTTGGGGCTGCAATAAAGCCATGATGATGCCACTGCACTCCAGTCTGGGTGACAGTGTGAGACCCATCACTAAAAAAACAAAAGATTTTAGTAGTCTTTACTATTAGAAGACGCATTTGCTACAGGTAATAGAAATGAACTTCCCTTTAAGTAAATTCAGATATCTTTTTTTTTTTTTAAATCTAATGACTTGAGAGTATGCTTCCCAATTTATTCCTCCTTTGCAAAGTCAAACTTAACAAACAGGTCTGGACCCAGGAATTTTTAAAATCTACCTTTTCTTCAAAAGGCTAATTCCAACTATAATAGTACAAAAGAACAGAAAGTAGAATGGTGGTGTATGGAGGGGTCTCTCAGAGCATGTGTCATCATTCCAACAGTCAAAAGAGAGGAATTCAGTGGATGACAGGTTGCCAGCTAGGAAGTAAGAGAAGGCATGATGAAGCCAGGACATCAAAAAGGAAAGCAGAGGGGAGGACACAGCAACAGAAATATAGATGGCCCCTGGAGACAAGGAAGAAAAACATGGCAAGCAACAAGAAAACTGCAGACAAGAATGGCAAGTACCAAGGTGAACAGCAGCCCAGGCATCAAAACCTCTGATTAGCCAAGAAAAATGAGGCCCACTTCAGCTCTAGACAGTGTTGATTTTGATCTGGTACAATACTGTTGCCATACTATGTAAGAAATACTCCCACAATTCTGAGACCTTTACTTTACTTTTTAAAAAGACAAGTAAATAAAACTTTTGAGATACAGAATACTAATAGCAGGGTATATATAATTTGTGTGCTCCAATTAGGGGTTGGCAAACTATGGTCTGTAGGCCAAACCAGTCAATCACCTGTTTTTGTACAGCCCACAGCTAAGAATGGTTTTTATGTGTTTTTATGGGTGAAATAAAAAATCAAAATAATATTTTGTGACATGTAAATAATCACATGAAATTCACATTTCAGTGACCACAGGTAAGATTTTGAACATAGCTGCGCCCATTTGTGTATGAACAGAAAATGGTAGCTTTCAGGATACAATGGCAGAGTTGAGCAGTCCAGGGACCACATGACCCACAATTATTTACTATCCAGCCATCTACAGGAAGTTTGTTTACTCCTGTTCTACACCAAACTGGACACTTGATAATGTTTAGCTATTCTCACCGTAAAGAACTTGTAAGCCAGATATTTATTCTGGAAATATTTCTTAAGATCACACACTTGGGCCAGGAACAGTGGTTCAAGCCTGTACTCCTAGCACTTTGGGAGGCTGAGGCGAGAGGACTGCCTGAGTCCAGGGGTTTGAAACCAGCCTGGGCAACTTGGTGAGACCTCATCTCTACAATAAATCAAAAAATTAGCTGGGCACGGTGGTACGCACCTGTAGTTCCAGCTACTTGGAAGGCTGAGGTGGAAGGATCACATGAGCCTAACAGGTCAAGGCTGTGGTGGCCACGAGCATGCTACTGCACTCCAGCCTGGGTGACAGAGTGAGACTCCAACTCAAAAAAAAAAAAAAAAAAAAAAATCACACACTCCTCTTGCAGAGCCTGCAGAGGATACATAACTGGCTTTCAAAGGTAACTGAGTCCACAAAACCAGAACAGAGACTGCAAGGATCATGCCATCCAATAACTTGGTGTTACTAAACATCCATCACTTTGGATTTCTTTTCTTTTTCTTTTTTTTATTTAGTGCGTGCCTGTAGTTCCAGTTACCTTGGACTTCTTTTCTAAACCACAGAAGTCTTGCTATGTCTATAAATACAGACAATTCTTGATTATCTCGCTCACAGAGGGTGTGGCAAGAGCCACTATCACTTATATGGCAAAAATAAAACCTAGTTTGATGTATTTGGTTTTGTCTCTTCCCATAGGTTGAAGATGTTGCTCAACTACTATAGTTTAAAAGGCATGGCCCCAGAATACAGGATGTATGCGAGCATATCAATAAATGACTTTAAAATCTATTCAGCTTGTGCCCATAAAAACATAAAACCAAGTGTTCTAAAAAGACTGGAACACTTTATTTTAAGTAACACAATGAATATGATTCAGGAAAAATACCACCAGTCCAAATGTTTAAAACAGTAAAAAAAAAAAAAGAGGGGGGCATACAATTTGAGAGTAATATCTTTTCATACTTGTTTACATCTTCAGAACATTCTTGGTTTGATGATTATATAGGAAAATCTACCTATAAAGTTAACTGTGAAGTTCCAAACCTAACCATTATTTTATTATAATTTGTTAAAAACTGGAGCCAGAGGATCACAAGCCTAACAACAATAAAAAACACTATAATAAACAATTTGTCAAACCACGGGCCTCCCTTCAGTAACAAACAGCAATTTCTAATCCTCTGGATAACATTTAGATAAACTCTTATTGTCATGAAGCTGAAATAACCCAGTTAGCAATTTTCAAGGAGTTGCTGAAGTAAGGTTTGGCTAGAAAAATGAAAGCGAGACTGGCTTTAAAAGCGTAAGTCAGGACAGGCCCAGTGGCTCATGCCTGTAATCCCAGCACTTTGGGAGGTGGAGGCGAGAGGATTGCCTGAGCCCACAAGTTCAGTGCCATCCTGGACAGCTTTGCAAGACCTCGTCTCTACAACAAATCAAAAAGTTAACCAGGTGTGGTGAGGCACACCTGTAGTTCCAATTACTTGGAAGCCTGAGGAGGAAGAACTGCCTGTGTCCAACCGGTCGGAAGCTGCGGTGGTCATGAGCATCCCACGGCACTCCAGCCTGGGCAATAGAGTGAGAGTCCGACTCAAAAAAAAAAAAAAGGCATCTGTCTGCTATTAAACAAATGAAAGACTGCCCGCTGGGCACAGTATATCAGAAAAGGTAGGCGCTCACCACCTTTGCATAAAACTAACTCTTACTAGCTAAGAATCACTGTGCAGAAAGAAAAAACCATATAGCTGGAAACCAACAGTCCCGTTTGTAAAAGAGTCTGAAGGTATTTTATTTGGGGGGGAGGGAAAGGGACAGAAAAAACTCACACTCCTTTGGGAAAATGATCTCTCAGACTCACACACGGAAATGTTTTTAATCAAAGACCATTACAGCAGAAATGTACATGGAGTGCAACGTAAAAAGTCATCAGTGGTAACTAGTGGCTTCACAGAAACAGCACGTGCCCCCGGTGATGACACCACCGCAGAGAGACCGTTATTAAATTAGGTGGCAGGTCTCCAATTTAAACCCCAGGCTCCGCTCCGGCCCCTGCCAGGGGGACGAGCGCGAGCGAGAAATGCAAACTCATCTGTGCCTTGACCTTAACAGAGGCCAGCCCCGTGAACGTCCCCTTCAGAGCGCGAAGCATCTCAAAGACACTTCCAAACGCGTCTGGCCACGCCCTCCCGCCAAGGCGGCCTCAAAAGTTTGGCTCGAGAGGGGAAACTGAGGCACGGGTGATTTACATGTGTTTGTCGGAAGGGACCCAGGACAAGCCCTAGTCTCCCGGGGCCCGGGAGCCCCGAAGCCGTGGCTGGGGCGGGGGTCCCCGAGCGGCAGGAGGCGGCCCGGGAAGCGAGTCCAGAGGATCTGGCTCGACCTCCCCTCCCCCCCATGGCGCCGCCCCGCCGGAGCCGCCGCCCGGTACCTCTCGATGACTGAGGCCACCAGCTGCGGCAACTCCTTCATCTCGAAGGCGGAGTAGGACGCGGACAGCAGGGGCCGCACCGCCACCTCCCAGCCCGGGGTCGTCTCCGCCCCCGATGCCGGGACCCCGGGCGCCGCCGCCGCTGCCGCCGCCTCTTCGCCGCCGCTCGTCGCCATCTTCCGTCGTACTACTGCGGCTCCCTCCGGGGGCTTGCCACCGGCCCAGCGCCGCCTCCCGGGAGGGGGCGGAAGTGACGTGATCGGCGCGTCAAACTGCGCGACGCAGTCGCCGGCCAAGAAACGCGACCAGGCGGAGCGGCCTCTCAGCCCTCACCTGAGAAGAGTGGCTCCGCGTAGGGGCAGGGCGGAGGGACTGCGCCTGCGCAGAACGTAGCTCTTCGGAGGAGGGCGGGGGAGCGTTAACCTCCGCACCTGCGCACTCAGAGTCGCTCATGCTCACAGGAGTAAAGTGGCTTCCCCGCGCCCGGAAAAGGTGAGTCTGGGGCTCGGGCTCGGTGGGCACTTCCAGGAAAGCAGAGTAGATTGTGCATCGGCGAATGTAATGGACAACGAAGGACGAGAAGAGGAGATCGAAGCCTGATCACTCTCACCCCCTTCTTCCCCTCCCTAGTGTCCCCCAGTAGTAATATTAAGGCGCTTCAGTTTGCAAAGCTCTCTGTTCACACCACCTTTCGCTGTTAATTTAGACACTGATCCTATTCTCTTCGTGCTCAGATATCTTCTGTCTGAACTACCCTCACTAATAATCTTACCAGCTCCTCATATATGCATCCTTCGCAATTTGCCACATAAGGTTCCGTTTTTCTACTAGGATGAAAGAATGTAAGCTTGTACTCAGAGGTGATAGTGACTGAGATTACTCTCTGGTAAAGTGATCTGGCTACAAGATCTAAGGAAAAACAGCTTGGTTCGAGGAGAGGTATGCGTGCCTTGAGGACAGTTGTGAGTGTGGGATCTTCTTGGTGGATGGCTTCAAGCTCTAGGCCTTGACTTGTGGTCTACAGTCAGCCTAAATAAGACATCTTTGAAGGAACTAGGGGACGCTTTAAAATTCCTAAAGCCCTGAAATTCTCCCCCCATGTTTTGGAAGAGCTTTTTTTCCCAGTTGTAACGCTGATAAATTGGTACCTGGTGACTAATCTACACTTGTATTTAGTAAGATAAGACCCATTTTACGTTAGAAATAAAACTGAGTCAAGGCCAGTCATGGAGGAAAGTGTGGCTTCAATGATAACAGCAAGAATTTTCCCTTATTGTCTGTTTATCAGATAATAACAGCAAGTTTCTTAAACATAAAAACATGAGACTGGGCACAGTGGCTCATGCCTATAATCCCAGCACTTTGAGAGAATGAGGTAAGAGGATTGCCTGAGTTCACAGGTTCCAGACCAGCCCAGGCAACTTGGTAAGACCTCATCTCTACAATAAATCCAAAACTTAGCTAACCATGGTGGCATGTGCCTATAGTTTCAGCTACTTGGAAGGCTGAGGTGGAAGGATCACCTGAGCCCAGCAGGTCGAGGCTGTGGTGGCTGTGAGCGTGCCACTGCACTCCAGCCTGGGCAACAGAGTGAGATTCCAACTCAAAAAAAAAAAAGAAAAAGAAAAGTGAAGGAAAACAATGTCCATAACACAGTAAATACTACCTATTTCAAGATCCTGAACCAGAGGAAAAGCTAAAGTTAAGAATTTTATTGTGGCTTTGGGATATTAATTTTATTTTAACCAAAGGATGAAATTATTCTGCAAAGGTTCTCTTGCAGAGAAGGAAATAAAAGGCCAAATGTTCCTGCTTCCCTCCCTTTGCCCTCCATCTGCTGCAGCTGGAAGGGAATAAAAGGTAAATGCTGACTGTCACAGGGAGATTTACACCTGTACCTAAATTCATACTTAGTTTCTGATATTTCTGACTTATAGATTGGAAGAAAGCACTCCAGATAAAGATCTTCCTTTACAAACACCATGTTTATTTCAGTACTGAAGCTTTGTTCTTGTGTTGCCAAAAAGATGTGGAATGGCACCTGCATTCTTTTTTTTAATAGTAGTTTATTGTTTTTTTAGCAATAGGGTCTCACTCTGTCACCCACACTAGAGTGCAGTGGTGATCATAGCTTACTGCAGCCTCAAGCTCTTAGATTCATGCTATCCTGCCTTGGCCTCTCAAAGTGCTGGGATTACAGGCACAGGGCACCGTACCTGGCCTGGAATGGCATCTACAGTGTAAATTTGGATGACAAAAGAAAGAAGCAGACCAAAAAAGACTTCTAGATGAAACCCAAGCTTCTGATATTCTGGTCCTGAAAATAAGATCGAAACTAAAGAAAAGTAAATAATGTTATGAATTAACTAAAGGATTTAAAATACCAGTCTGCCCAGGTTTGGTGGCCCACACCTGTGATCCTAGCACTTTGGGAGGACAAGGCAGAAGGATTGCTTGAGCCTAGGAGTTCGAGACCAGCCTGGACAACATAGCTAGATCTTATCTCTACAAAAAATTAAAAATTAGCCAGATATGGTGATGCATGTCTGTAGTCCCAGCTACTTGGGAGGCTGAGGTGGAAGGATCGCCTGATCCCAGGAGATCAAAGCTGCAGTGAGCCATGATCATGCCATCGTACTCCAGCCTACAACCTGGGCAACAGAGTGAGACTTCGACTCAAACATAAATAAAATAAAATACTAGTTCTCTTCTAATCCTAAATGTCTGGCAAGGAACTGAAATTTAAGATTGATAAAAGATAGGATTATATGGCCGGGCGTGGTGGCTCAAGTCTGTAATCCCAGCACTTTGGGAAGCCGAGGTGAGAGGATTGCCTGAGCCCAGGGGTTCAAGGCCAGCCTGGGCAATTTGATGAGACTGCATCTCTACAATATATCCCAAAAAAAAAGATATGATATACTTATGTTACAGGAAATACAGTGGAAGGAAAATTAAGCCGCCATTGCTAAATGGTGTGGTTTAAAGATCAGTGCAGAGGCTTTTTTTGTTTTTTTGTGTTTTTTTTGTTGTTGTTGTTGTTGTTTTGAGTTGGAGTCTCACTCTGTCGCCCAGACTGGAGTGCAGTGGCCACTCCCGGCTGCCACAACCTCGACCTGCTGGGCTCCAGAGATCCTTCCGCCTCCAGAGATCCTTCCGCCTCAGTCTTCCAAGTAGCTGGAACTACAGGCACGCACTACCACACCCAGCTAATTTTTTGATTTATTGTAGAGATGAGGTCTTGCCAAGTTGCCCAGGCGGGTCTCAAACCCACGGGCTCCCAAAGTGCTGGGATTACAGGCTGAGCCACCGAGCCTGGCCTGTGCAGAGGTTTTGATGAAGAGGCTTGCTGGGAGCTGGAAAAGTTTTTAATCTTGACCCACAATGTATTTACATAGATATATACATGATAGTCATTAAACCATATGATTATAATTTGTACACTTTGGTGGCTATAAATTGTATGTCAAACAATCTAAGAACAAACAAGAGGTTAGATCAGTGTTCCTCACAGCAAAGAGCCTCAAAAAGAAGAGATAGCTGCCATCTTTATTTCAAAAAATGATACAGAGTTGCTTGAAATAAATCTTGATACAGTGTTTTGGTTTTTTTTTTTAAGTGAGAAAGCAGGATTTATTGAGAGGACAGAAAAGCTCTCACAGAGGGAGGGGACCCAAAGAGGTTGTCCGATACAGTGTTTTTTAGAAACATTAAATGGCTGGGCATGCTGGCTCAAGTTTGTAATCCTAGCACTTTGGGAGGCCGAGGCAGGAGCAATGCTTGAGCCCAGGAGTTCACAACTAGCCTAGGCAACATAGCGAGACCTTGTCTCTACAAAAAATTAAAAAATTGGTCAGGCATGATGGCAGGTTCCTGTAGTCTCAGTTACTCAGGAAGCTAAGGCTGCAGGATCACTTGAACCCAGGAGGCTGAGGCTGCAGTGAGCTATGATGGTGCCACTGGATTCCAGCCTGGGCAAAAGAGTGAGATCTCCCCACCCCACCCCCAAAAAAAACCCAGAAACAAATGAACCTTAACTATTATCTGTTCTCAAGTATTTACAAAGTTACAAGAACAAGTATCAGTACATTTTCTGTGGAAACCCTTCTGCAATACTGAAAACTATAATGGAGAGCAACTCCTTTTTGGTAAATCACAAGAGATTTTTTTTCAGACTACCAAGAATATAAGGAATTAGATTAGAAGCCTAATTATACTTAGTAATAGAATACAATTATTTATAATCCACAAATATTGATGATTTTTCCCATATTACTGCATCTCAGATGGAGTAATATGCATTTAAAAGAGAAGAAAATGTGCCTTGCAGCCTTCTTGTTTTAAGAGAGAAAAAGAGGAATAATTTTAGTAATTGTGCAGTGACTAGAATAGAACTTCAATTTTACAGAATAGCAGGAAGCAAGACTTAAAGGAAAGCAAGGAAGGAAAGAGCAAGATTGAAATGACTAAAATCAGTACAATAAGGTGAACATGCAAATTTGCAGTGGTGTTCACTAATAACCTATGTGAATTAAATACCAAACTCACAAAATGTCTATAACATGAAGCTCAGATATACTAATTCAGCTTAAATCTCATAGCCTAAGATCAAAAATATGTCAGAAGACTTTTAGAAAATGTTCTTTTTTTGTTCCTCAGTCCAGCTATGACCATCCTTTAGGGTGTTCACTCTTGGGAGTTTTGGCCCCTGGGTGGGAGAAACAACTGTAGCAAAGTGTTAACCACTGGGGAATCTGCGTAGACGGTATCTGGACATTCTTTGTACTATTCTTGCAACTTTTCTGTAACTCTGAAATTGTGTCCAAGTTAAAAGAAAGACAAATGATTTGTAAGTACTTTGCTTTATGATCCCTTTGCCTTCTAATTAGGAAAACATGATTAGAGTGTGACAGAGAGAGCCTGCTCTATGCCAGATACTTAACAGAAGGAAAGTGGCATGCATACAGTCTAGGAAAAGTGGAGCCATGTGATTATACTGTATCCTTTAGCACTGTTGGGGTGGAGGGAGGAAGGAGGAACTGTCCTGGCCTTCTTTGCACATATATGTAGTTGGAACCATGAGGATATCACATCCCCTGTTCTAACAACCAAGCAAATGTGTAGCATTTTAACTTACTATGTTGGTTTTTGTATAGGAAAGAACATATATTCCAGCTAGCAGACAATAGTATCCTAGTCCTCTTTGCAATTGTAGTCTTCATTATCATCAATAAACTGCCATGCTGGTTGATCGGTCTTCTAGTATACTTTCCTTTTATCAGAGCACATGGGATATGTAATACCAGCAAAGCCATGATATGAACAAACCATAAGGAAGTATAATGGCCCTTGTATGATGAGTTAAATGTGTCTTTTAAAAGTAGTCTTATTTGCAGAACTGAGACACTTAGGAAAAAATAATAAATAAGCGTTTTAATTTGCCTTCTTGGCTTTCATTCAGATTACAAGTTAGGTGGCAGAGAATGTCCTTCGATATTTTCCTGTGGCTGTTTTATGAACACTCCTTCCTAGATGGTCTTAGTCTTGGTACTGGAAAAGGTACCTTCTCAGTATCATGGATCAGAAATTTATGTAACCCTCAATGCTAGGGGAAAATTAGTGCTTCTTGGCCAGATGTGGTGGCTCATGCTCTAATCCCAGCACTCTGGGACACCGAGGCAGGAGGATTGCTTGAGCCCAGGAATTTGAGACCTCTTCACAAAAAAATAACTAGCCAGGCATGGTGGCGGACACCTGTAGTCCCAGCTACTCGGAGGTCAAGGCTGCAGTGAGCCAGCTGTGATCATGCTATTGCACTCCAGTCTGGGTGACAGAGCAAGACTGCAACTCAGAAATAAACCAAAAAACTAATCTCAGCCTTGTGGCCATGAAAAACAGTGTGGGAGCTGAGCATGGTGGCTCATGCCTGTAATCCCGGTGACTTGGAAGGCAGAGACGGGAAATCATTTGAGCCCGGGAAGTCAGGTCTCTGAGGCTGCAGTGAGCTGACTGCACCACTGCACTCCAGCCTGGACAACAGAGCAAGACCCTGCCTCCCAAGAAAAAATATTTTTTAATGGTGTAGGAGATCATACTGCTAATATGGAAGCCCTCTGGGATATATTAACTGATAAAATCAAGTTGCAAAATATTGTGTGGCCGGGAGAAACACATACCAAATTTTTCAGTGGTGATCTCTGGGAAACAGAAGGTAGGGGGAGGTTTTGAAGGAGAGACCTTAATTTTTTGGCATTGTTTAAAAAATTCTCTTGGCTGGGCACAGTGGCTGATGCCTGTAATCCCAGCACTTTGGGAGGCCGAGGCAGGAAGACTGCTTGAGCCCAGGAGTTCAAGACCGGCCTGGGCAACATAGTGAGACCTGGTCTTTACCAAAAAAAAATTTTTTTTTAATTAGGCAGGCATGATGGCATGCACCTGTAGTCTCAGCTCCTCGGGGGGGCTAAGGCGAGAGGATCACTTGAGCCCAAGAGGTTGAGGCTGCAGTGAGTTGTGATCATGCCACTGCACTCCAGCCTGCATAACAGAGCAAGACCCCAACTCAAAAAAAGAAAAAAAAATTATTTACATAGTCTTTAAAATAAAGAACTTACTAACGAAAACCAAAGCAGCTGATTCATATGAAATACCAGTATTTCCTTCATTACAGAAAGGTAGCTTCAATAATATTAAATGGTTTCAGTTTATTTTTTGCTTTTTTTTTTTTTTTTTGAGTCAGAGTCTGAGCGCCACCCTACCTGGCTAATTTTTTGTTTTATTGTAGAGACGAGGTCTTGGCAAGGTTGCCCAGGGTGGTCTCAAACCTCTGGACTCAGGCAATCCTCTCGCCTATGCTTCCCAAAGTGCTGGGATTATAGGCATGAGCCACCACGCTTGGCTCTCAGTTTACATTTTACAGAGAATAAGTACACAGGATGTTGTCGTCTACCTCTGTTTTTCTTTTCTTTTCTTTTTTTTTGAGTAGGAATCTCACTCTGTCGCCCAGGCTGGAGTGCAGTGGCATGCTCACAACCACCGCAACCTTGACCTGCTAGGCTTAGGCGATTCTTCCGCATCAGTCTTCCAAGTAGCTGGAACCACAGGCATGTGCCACCACGTCCAGTTAATTTTTTAATTTATTGTAGAGATGCAGTCTCACCAAGTTGCCCAGGCTCATCTTGAACGCCTAGCTTCCAGCAATCTTCTTGCCTCTACCTCCCAAAGTACTGGGATTATAGGCATGAGCCACTATGCCTGGTTTACCTCTGTTTTACTTATGGAAGAATAATTACCCACTTCTGAATAGTAAGATAGTTATTATAAAGAATCATGACTTAAAAAAAAAAACAGCTGGGTGTGGTGACTCAAGCCTGTAATCCTAGCATTTTGGGAGGTGAGAGGATTGCCTGAGCCCAGGGGTTTGGCAACTAGGCAAAACCATGTCGCTACAATTTAGAAAAAAGAAAAAATTAGCCAGGCATGGTGGTGCACACCTGTGGTTCCAACTACTTGGAAGGCCAAGGCAGAAGGATCGTCTAAGCCCAGCAGGTTGAGGCTGCGATAGCCACGTTTGTGCCACTGCACTCCAGCCTAGGTGACAGAATGAGACTCTGATTTAGGAAAAATAGTAATAATAATGTTTTCCAAAGTTTAAGTAATCAAAGTTCTTTTTATCTTACTTATATAAATATACCAAAAAGATACTTTTCCCTTTTAGAAAAGAAATTATGTTGCCATACTGCTTATTTTCCCATATTGATCATGTATTTGGTTTAAATTGTAAAATAGGATTAACCAAACCTGGTGTCCAGGGCATGACAGAGAGAAGTGAGTTAACTGTCTCTTGGCATTTCAGTAAATTTGAGTTCCTTACTAAGTCGCTAAGGTTTTAGAAATTTAAGAATCTGGGGAAAAATGTCCGAAAGCTTCTGTGAAGAAGGCAAAACCATTTGGGGAATTGTTTGCCAAGCAGCAACTGCAAGTTGCCTAAGAAAAATAGGAAATTCAAAAAACAGTTTAACAATTCCTGAGAGACACAATATCTGAAATTATAAAGTGGTAGGATATATCATTCAGGAAGTTATGTGGTTAGCAACCAGGAATCTTGGAGGTCCTGAGAAGCTGAAATCAAACAGGGAAGACTTTATGAAGGAGTTCAGATTTTAGGTAAGCCAGATTTTCAGAAGGGGAAAAGAAGTAAATAAAATAGAGAAGATTCATGACTTAAAAGCAAAACTATAAGTGAGCAGAAATGCATGAGTCTTGGGATAACTGATAATTGTAACTTATATAACAGGCTCTGACAAAGAAGAGTAATTTATAAAGGCAGTGAAATTATACATTTGACTTTTGTTCTTTCCTTTTTTTTTTTTTTTGAGTCAGAGTCTCACTCTGTCACCCAGGCTGGAGTGCAGTGGCATGCTGCTCATGGCCACCGCAGTCTCAACCTGGTGGGCTCAGCCGATCCTTCCACCTCAGCCTTCCAAGTAGCTGGAACTTCAGGCGAATGCCACCATGCCCAGCTAATTTTCTGATTTATTGTAGAGACAAGGTCTTGCCATGTTGCCCAGGCTGATCTCAATCCCACGGGCTCTGGCAATCCTCTCGCCTCAGCCTCCCAAAGTGCTGGGATTACAGACGTGAGCCACAGCACCTGGCAGATTTGACATTTTCTAGCTAAAAGACACCTTGTAAAACTATGTAACCTGTGCCATCACACAAATAATGAAACTAGTTCAGAGAGAGTAGGTAACTTGCATTAAGGGCACTAACACTTCAATTAGGAGTGGGAGAGTATTTTTTCTGTCAGTCTTTGTTCCAGAAAGGATTTCAGGAACCTTTATGTTCAATATGCACTCATTGAAAGAACAAGTAGCAGAATGAGAAAGCATGATTTCATTAAGAAAACTATGGACCGGGCACAGTAGCTCAAGCATGTAATCCCAGCACTTTGGGAGGATGAGGTGAGGGGATTGCCCAAGCCCACGGGTTAGAGAACAGCCTGGGCCACTTGGTGAGACCTCTTCTCTACAATAAATCAAAAAATTAGCCAGGCATGGTAGCAAGCACCTGTAGTTCCGGTTATTTGGAAGGCTGAGACGGAAGGATCACCTGAGCCCAGCAGATGGCTGCTGGGGGTGGCTGTGAGCGTGCCACTGCACTCCAGCCTGGGTGACAGAGTGAGACTCCAATTCAAAAAAAAAAAAAAAAAGAAAACTTCGTATACATGAACAAACACTAGATTATCAATGCCCACATATAAGTAATTAGTAGTAGTAGTCCAAATTTTTATATTTTAGATTTTTCTACAATAAACATTCTATTTATAATAAAGCAAAAAAGATTTTTACAAGTAACTTGAGACAACTGTTCTGATACTGAGACCAGAAGGAAATTTCACCCATTTGTCCTCTAAGTAATATGATAAGCAATGCCTTAACAACATCCCTAGGATAAATAAAGCACCAAGCTCTAGAACCCATTCCTAGCTGGGTGTGGTGGTATGCATCTTTATGTTAATCAAACTACTCCAGAGGCTGAGGCAGGAGGATTGCTGGAGCCCAGGAATTCAAGGCTGCGGTGAACTATGATCACACCATTGCACTCCAGGCTGGGCAACAGAGTGAGGTTATCTCTTAAAAAAAAAAAAAAAAAATATATATATATATATATATATATATAAAGATAAAAATAAATCCCATTTCTTAGACTAGGCTATGACAAAACACTGCCTCTAAAATTCAATCTAGATGAATATCTAGTTCTCTGCTGATCTGGCTTAATCTAGGGATTGATTTTAGACTAGTTTGAAGAAAAGATGAATTTTATATATACATGGGATATCCACCCCAAATGTGTCTAAACCAATGTTGGTGTGAGTTTTATTTTTGACTCCTGTTGCTGTCTCTTCACTCAGTTTCCATTTCATTTTCTCTTGTAAGCTGTCATAAGTGCTTGTAATGAGGTGATGCTGAGGTCTATGTTAATTAAGCGCAGCTGTTCCTTGGTGTTAGGTAAGCAGGAAGCTCTAAGGGTTAACAGTCTTTACAGCTGGAGAGAGAAGTAACATCCTCTAATTAAAACAAGAGAGGCTGACAAGGATTTATGGCTAAACAGAGGGCCAAAGGAATGCCTTCAGAAGTTTCATACCTGCTCCAGTGCAGACAAAAAAGTGGTCAAAGCCCAGAATTCTACCCTATAAAGACAAAATGAGTTAACTCACAGTTTAGTATTCTTATCTCTAAGCAAAATAAATATTAGAGGAATGCTAACAAAAATTATTTGGGTTTCAGAAAAGTTTAACACATTTTGGTAGATATTAAGTTGCAGGGTTGATAAATTATTTATTAGAGCCGCTCCTAGTTCATGACAATAAAACCATATCATCTGCACATAAGCCTGCTCACTTTTTTTTGCTGGGGGTGGGAGATAGAGCAGGTATCTACCTCTTCCCAAGGTGGTAGTAAATCATTAAGTTACAGTATTAAGAAGGGGGGGTAGAGACATAATACTTTGCTGTTTTATATGCGCATACAAAAACAGATCTCATCAATAAAAAAGGGGTTTTTTACTGGCCCTAAATCTTCTGTTATAACTGGTGATCTGTATTTAATTCATATAGTTGATTCCTATCCCAAATCAAAAGCTAAGGAAGAAATCAGCAAAACCCACAAACCATTGTGAATTACTCCCAGCAGAGACTGGGAATCCCTAAGTACTATTTAGGCTGCAAATTTTTGCACCAAAGATCCCTTTATGTTAATCAAACTAGTAACAACTTTTAAAAGGTCAAGAAAATAGTGAGGAATCTCCCTTTTTAAGTGAGACATTGTAGGGGCCCTACAGTTAACCTAATTAACTAAGACAGAGGAAGAGATGACTCAACGGATATGTACAGAAAAAGAGGATGACAAGAAAGCAAATAGATGAGAGACTTGAGTAGGAAATGGTCTCAGAAGCCAAAGGTATAGGCTGAATGTAGCATCTCTGAACTGAATGCTGCCTTAAGATTAAGGAAGGTCGATAACTAAGAAGAGACTTAGACTTGACTATGGCATTAACATCAGCTATTTTAAGCGCCTGCTTTGAGGTAACTTTCAGTAAAACAGTAATGATTAGAGCCGAAATACAGGGAATTTTATTAAAGGGCAGATACCTTTCCTCCCATTCTCTTGTTCTTTCAGATTCTGGCACATCGGTAAATAAAAACTAGTATCTTGTAGTTAATTGGGTTGGGCAAGCAGAACAGGCAGCTTGACAGTTGCTTAGCTGGCACATATTTACATAAGACGGTCAAAATTCCAGCCAGGCTTTCTCAAAACTAGGGCAGAATTTTTTCAACTTATACTTATCCCTTCTTCCAGGTCATGTTAAAATAACGCCTTGGGTCAGGATGACAGATGCCTGTTTTGTCTGGAGACTTTGATGTTCATTCACTCATTAATATCAATTTGACAATTTTCTTGCTAAAGTAAAATGATTTTTACTTTTCTTCCTTCTCTGCCACAATCTGCCATCAGAATACGACCACAGAAAGACAAAATATTTTGTTTAAAAACAACCTAGACTGGGCACAGTAGCTCACACCTGTAATCCCAGCACTTTGGGACGCCAAGACAAGAGAATTGCTTGAGCCCAGGAGTTTGACACCAGCCTAGGCAACATAGCAAGGCTCCCATCTCTACAAAACAAAAAATTAGCCAGCCATGGAGGCAGGTGCCTATAGTCTCAGCTACTCAGGAGGCTGAGGTGGAAGAATCATCTAAGGCCAGGAGGTCAAGCATGCGTGAGCTGTGATTGTGCCACTGCACTGCAGCCTGGGCAACCGTGAGGTCCTGACTCTAAATATAAAAAAATAAATAAAACTACCTAGACCAATGTGCATATGGTTAAATTGACATTTCCTTACTAAAATACACTTAGTCCATTTATGCACTGCTATTTCTCATGCAAAGGTAGCTTCAAAGTGATCTTCCTAAGATATAAAAAAGGACTTAAATCAGTATCATTCACCACTTACTTTATTCAGACACTTGAGTGTACCTCTCTCACCAGAGCTAGAGATGGTAGTCTCTGTACATTTCACAGTAAAGAAAAACATCATTCACCAAATCCATGACCAAGGGAACTTTGAGGATTTCTTTAATTTGTAGCAGAGACTGCAGCCCAAACAGCAATGCCACATCCACAGTATGCCAGCTTCCTACCCTACCCGTATTCCTCTCTTCTTTAAAGCTCCAAAGGTTATCAATAAGATTAAATCTCACCTAGGAGAAAAATAATGACCCACATATTAATGTATAACTAAAACGAAAAATAAATAATGGGATTCTTAAAAAGGATACCTTACTTTACCTGGGTTATAATTAGACCAACCTGTGGATGAAATGAGAGCTTATGAGGCACCATGAGTTTCACCTGTGCCAGTCTCTTATAGCGATCAGCAGATTCTCTCCTCCCTTGAAATCTCCAATCTACATATGCAGTAGTTTTTTTTAAAGGCCTCAGCACTGACAACTCTCAGGTGAAAAGTATAGGCAACGACCAACAAACCAAGATGCCATTATGCACTTCACTTTCGATAAACTGAAACAAAGATTAGTTGGCCCAACCTAATGAATGAGAGCATAAAACTAGAAGCTTGGTTAACACTAGTTTTGACACCATATATCGATTCCTCAACTCTAAGTTCCTTTGGAGAGAAGTCATGAGAGGCTGGAGTCCTCAAACCCCAACTAAGAATGAATCCTCTTTCTCCCCAATGTAAAACAGCAAATGCACCTATAAGGTGGAGTTAGCAAGGAAAGAAAAAGTTGGAAAGATTTCTAGATAAAATAGGAAATCACAGAAGGCAAACTAAAATCAATTGAAACAGGCCTCACAAAAGAGACAACAGCTGAAGGTCTTATAAAAAAAAAAACAGAACATCCTTGAATGGGCAAAGTAAGGGAAGAGCATAGCAGCCCTTGAACTTCAAAGGAAAGTCCACCAAGACGTGTTAAGATTCCCAGCTAAGAATGAGTTCAGTCTCCATCCATGATCAGATTCTGCAATGTGTGTATCCCAAAAGGAGTTCCACATGAAGATCCTTTTCTCTGCAACTCTTAGATGAGCACCAACACACACTCCACCAATCTGCCAAACACAGCTAGAACTCCTTGTCTGACCCGCACTCTCCCTGGCTCTCCACAGAGTGTTTGGTCTTTAACGCCAGGCTCGATTCAGGAGTTTCACCTGTGCCAGTCTCTTAGTGATCATGGTGGCAAAAACCAGGCCAAAGAGGACACTGCTGATTAACACATAGTCATAGTCATCCTTCAGGACATCAAACTGTTTGGATGGGTAGACTCGAGTTTGGTAAATGTCCAAACCATAGGCCACAACCTGGAAGGCAGACAAAACAAGAATTATGGAAGAAGCCAACCAATGGTTCACCCCACCTCAAATTCAGGTAAGGGGGGAAACGGGATTCTCAGCTGTTTCCCCAAGGGTAAAATAAAGAGCAGCTGTCACACAGAGTGACCATGAAGGTAGTGCACACTGGGCTGGGGCCTCTACTCACCAAACAAGTGGACTCCAGGCCTGAGGGAGCTGTGTAGATACCTCGCATTCGAGAAACTGTCTGGTTATAGTTGATGAATCGCTCTGCGTGTATCTGTACATCTGGAGAATACGGGATCAGGTTCTCCTCTCTGCAAAACACCAGCCGGGACAGGCACTCTGAGAACTGCTTGTAAAGGGATCTCTTGGCTGCCGTTCCTGAGTCATGGGAGGTTTCCAAGCTACATATCTAACCTTGAAATCTCTTTGGAGGTAGCATTAGGTAGTTAAAAATTTAGCAGCTGAATGTTAGGAAGGACTGCAAGAAAAGGAAGCTCTCTGGAAAGTAAGACTGAGGTCTGGATCCCTACCTTGTTCTAAAGGTTAAAAAAAATATAGACGACTGGCATTTCACAGCACACAGGGGAAGTCAGGGCCACACTGAACCAACAGGCAAACTCCCGCTCTTCACTTTAGAGTGCCTCTCAGTCCCTGTTTCTCCTCTGCATCCTGATGATCACCCATGTCTCTTCCCAGCTTTAACCTCCTCTCTCTCATGTAGTTCTCCAAACCACACCCCTTTCCTTTCTTCATGCTCCCAAGAGAACTCAGGATGAAGGTGAGAGAATATGCAGAGATAGTGGTTGAAAATACAGAAATGAATACTGTGAACAAGTTGCTGGCTTGCCCACATGATCTAGCCCCCACTGCCTCCATGGCCTCATTTTCTAGCATCTCCCATCACACTGCTCCACCCACAGGCCTCTCTGCACCCCAAAAAAATTCACCAGACATGCTTTCAGGGCATATGCACACATTCTACACAGCCCTCCATAGCCTGTCCCTGCTTTATTTTTTCTCATTAGCATTTATGAGTCTCTATTTTACTATTTACCACACTCTGTTTTACTTGTTTATCTAATTTATTACCCATATCCCACCAAAACATAAGCTCCATGAGGGCAGACTTGTCAGACTTGTTCCCTCTATATCCCCTGCCCTTAGCACAGCATGACAGAATATAGCACACTGAGGACCAAGCTTAGCCAGAGGTTAAGTTCAGTGAGGTCAGAGCCTTCAGCATTGCCCACACAGGTCTCACCTGCTTTGTTCTGTTGGGATCTCAGGACGGCGGGGATCCAGCAAGGCCTTAGGAAGGGAAAGAATTGCCCCGGAAGGCAGCCCAACTGCACAGAAAGGAGGATATTCATGAGGATCCAATCCCAGCTGAGGGCCAGTTACAAAGTGTCATTATCACAGAAATGTATAAGAGAGGGTTTAAAATAAAGAAATGGGTTAATGAGGCTCCCTTAAATAGCCAAAAACAGTCATCCAACAATACACATGGGTCTGAATAAACGTTTTGAAGATAGTTTTGAAGATAATTTTTTTTTTTAATTTATTGTAGAGATGAGGTCTCACCAAGTTGCCCAGGCTGGTCTCGAACCCGTGGGCTCAGGCAATCCTCTCACCTTGTCCTCCCAAAACACTGGGATTATAAGTGTGAGCCACTGCGCCCGGCCAATAATTGTTTCTTAATGCATCATCCTGAGACATCAGAAAATAAAGCTCTAGTATCAAGATATGGGTAATGATAAAAGAGAAGAGAGTGGAAGTCCACTTGGATCTCTTTGTCACTCTCTCCACCAGGGAGTCTCCTTCCCATTGAGCAAACACAGGTTGTATGTACCACTGCAGTATGGTCGCCAGGGAGGGTGCAGGACTGAGGACCAAGCATCAGCATAGCACCAGTCCCAGTAATGGTGAGTAAAGCTGATAAACAGCTAGCCAGGATGTCTTCCTCATATTTAAGAATACAATCGTAATACCAAGTGCCTGTCAGAGCTGAGAGCCAAATGTGCTTGATAAATCAACTAGGTGCAGGAAGCTATAAACAGAGTCTTGAACTTAGGATATATAAGGATGAGATCCTAAACCCTGCCAGTTTCCACACCCTGTCAGCACAAGCTAGCTATGTTAAGAATGTTATCAGGGGCCGGCATGGTGGCTCACGCCTGTAACCTCAGCACTTTGGAGGCTAAGGTGGGAGGATCGCTCAAATCCAAAAGTTTGAGATCAGCCAGGGCAATATAGTGAGATCTCGTCTCTACAAAAAAAAAAAAAATCAAAAAATTAGCAAGGTTTGGTGACATTCACCTGTAGTCCTAGTTACTTAGAAGGCTGAGGTGGAAGGACTCCTCAGCCCAGGAGGTTGAGACTGTGGTAAGCCATGATTGTGCCACTGCTCTCCAGCCTGGGTGACAGTGACACCCTGACTCAAAACCAACAAAAAAGAAAGCTATCAAGGAGTGAATTTCTGAGCTAAGTGAAAACGTCAAACAGAAGGGAAGTTGTTCATCACAAACAAGGACTAACAGAGAAGTCAGTGGCAAGACTCAACTAAGGAACTTTCTACACTGAAATACAGCCCTGTCACCACCCTTCCCTTACAGATGGCCAGACAGGGCTCTGTTGGCAACACATCCCCTGCTCTGTCCCTCAGTGTGGCTGCTCAAGGGAAGCTGGTCACCCCAGAGGCCCCCCCAGACACTCACTCAGCAGGTGTCGGCTGGTGATGCCCCGCTCGGTGATGGTGGCCTCCATGGCACTGATAGAGGAGGGGAAGATGTAGGACTGCTGGAGCACCTGGGGCAGCTGGGGGCGGTCCAGGGAGCTGAAGGCGGTGGCATTGTACTGCTCGGTGCCCTCATAGAGCTCCAGTGCAGTAAACTCATTGCGCCGAGCCTTGGTATTCCAGTACTGGTACTGCAGAGAGAGAGGAGGCAGTTCATGTTTAGCTGCTGCTTCTGCTGGAAAGGAAATTACACGGAAAGGCAACTTTCCAATTAGCTACAGTTCCAGCAACAAATATCACCTTGCATCCCAGTTTTCTTCCTTGTTACCAAATTTACTGACTTTAGGGTAGGATAATCTAGGCTATCCAAAATTCACCACAAGACAAGGGAATTCTCAGTATCTTAGAAGTACTAACAGTAATAGCTAGCCTTCGAGTCCTTAGTAGGGGAGGCATTGCTCTCAGCTAGCCTGAAGGTGACTGACATTACCCTTATTTCACCAGTAAAGCAACACAGACAGCATATACAACTAGGGAGAGGTTGTGCCAAGAACCGAAAGAGGTTAAGATCAGACCTAGGGAGTCTACCTCCTGAGCCCAGCCCCCTAGCCAACACACCATCCAGGAGGCTGGGAACCCATGAAAACACAAAGCAGCAACTGGGTCTCTGGAAAGGACTTTAGATGCAGGAAGACCTCTGAAGCTACCTCGAATCCCAGCAGCAACTCCTTACCACCACCCAGTTCTCTGAATGCACGAGATGAACGGGGCCCTTGGCTTTCTTCTGCACAGAGGAGTGTATAATGCGCCCAGTGATGCCATCAATGAGGAAGATGCCAATAAAGGTACGCTCATGGTGCACGTCTGTGCTCTCTGTCACCACGGCCAGTAGGTTGGGGTTCAGGCTCTGGGGAAAGAAAGAGAAAAGCACCTTCAAAACCATGAGGGTATATCATGCAATCACCGATGTTACTTCTCTGCTCAAAACCTCCCAGTGGCCCTTCACTGCACTCCAAATAAAGGTCAGGGTAACAGCCTGTAATCTGGCCCTATCGCCCTCTGCCCTCGGCAGCACCAACGCACCTCCTCACTTGTCCTTTCAGTCACCAGTCCTCCTTGCTGTTCCTTGAATACCCCAGGCATGCTCTGGCTTTTCTGTATGGAAGCCTCTTCCCCTAGATAGCCACATGACTTACTTCCTCACCCGACTCATCACGCAGTGCCACTTTCTCAGGGAGCCCCCCTTCATCACCCTACAAACACCACAGCCCTTCTCAGGCCTGTGCTCGCTTTCCCTCTTCCTGGCTTTATTTTTCTCTGTAGAACCAGTCACCTTCTAACATACTAATTTACCAGCTGGGCATGATGGCTCATGTCTGTAATCCCAGCACTTTGGGAGGCAGAGGCAGGAGAAGTGCTTGAGTCCAGCAATTTGAGACCAACCTAGATAAGACCTCATCTCTACAAAATACTAAAAAAAATTAGCTGGGCATGGTGGCACACGCCTATAGTCGCAGCTACTCAGGAAATAATAATAATAAATAATAAGTCTACCTATTTATTTTTTATTAGCCTCTCCCAGCTACAATGACAGAAAATTTTGTCTGTTTTGTTTACAGACGTATTCCAGTGTCTAAAAAGAATGCCTGCAACCACCTAGTGCTCAAAAATGTGCTGCTTCATCTCTGTGCCATTCCTTCCAAAATTCCATAACCACCACATAACCATGAGAAAAACATCAAAGCAAGATTCAAAAACATTCTACAAAACACCTGACTAGCACTCTAAAACAATCAAGGTCATGAAAAATAAGGAAAGAATGAAAAACTGTCACACACAAGAGGAGACTAAAGAAATCTGACAATGTAGGATCCTGGAAAAGAAAAATGACATTAGTGAAAAAACTGGTGAAAACTAAATAAAGTCTTGAGCGTACTTAACAGTCATGTACCAACACTGGTTTCTTAGTTTAAACAAATGTGCCGTGGTCATGTAGCAAACACTGGTAAGAGGGATGTGAAACTATATGCACTATCTTTGCAGCTTTTCTGTAAATCTAAAATTACACCAAATGAAAAGTTTATTTTAAAAAACTAAAATTTGCATAATGACATGAATCCAAAATGGCCTGTTACTAGCTGGCATTCTTTTCCAGCATATGAAAACACAGCTTCTCTTATAAAGGTAAAATGACATAATTATATATTTTTCTAGTGTAAGTCAAAATGTACTTTAGAGTTTGTGGGCCAGGCACAGCTGCTCACACCTGTAACCCCAGCACTTTGGGAGGCGGAGGCGAGAAGATTTCCTGAGCTCAATAGTTTAAGACCAGCCTAGGCAACTTGGCGAGATCTCATCTCTACAATAAATCAGAAAATTAGCCAGGCATGGTGGTGGTGCACACTTATAGTCCTAGCTACTTGGAAGGCTGAGGTGGAAGGATCACCTGAGCCCAGCCCAGGTTGAGGCTGTGGTGGCCATGATCGTGCCACTGTACTCCAGCCTGGGTGAGTAAAACTCTGACTCAAAAAAATAAAGTAAAAACTTCAGTGTCCTTTAAAAAAAAAATCTATTATTTTGGTCATCCTGAACAGGTTAAAAATGACTGCTGTCACATGGGAGTTATTCATCAATTAAAAATTCAATCTGTATCCATTAAAGTACAGAATAAAATAAATAATCAAGTCAAAAGCACTAATAACATATAACACTAACTATGTGGCAGGCACTATTCTCATCACTACATGTTATCATTATCTTTAAAACAATCCTCTGAAGTCAGTGCTACTACCTCTGTCGTATTGGTGCAAATGGAAGTTTCAGCAGCCTAAGAGATAAAACAGCTAGTTAGTTCATGGCAAAGCCAGCTCTGAACTCAACATCCCAACAGAGGTTTGCTCTCTGCTATGCAGGCTCACACTCAGTGAGAAGGCTTCCCTGTCGAGTTCCATGGCCACACTGCTCTATTCTGTGACACCCCCTCCACCTGAATCTCTGCTGTGCCAGATGGTGTAATTAACATTCATTACTATTGTGATTACATTCTCTCCTAGGATAGTCTTGCAGCACACTTGTCGCCCTGTCTCCCTTCCTTTACCACTAACCAGAGTATGGGATCACAGAGATGGAGCTCTACCACTAAGTACAATAAGAGCTAACATCTGCTGGATACTCACCCTACACCAGGTACTGGGTACGAGTATCTAATGTGATCATCACAACAACCCTAGGAGGAGGGAATATTATGCCCATTTTACAGACAATAAATTAAGGCTCAAAGGTATTAAATGATCTGTATCTACCAAGTCCTAGAGCCAGACTTCAGGCTCTTGATTTCCTGATTCTAAAGTCCTGGCTCTGTGCCAGACCACTGGCCGTACCTTGTAGAGCACACTGCGGTCCCCCATCACACGGCCCTGGGAATGAACGTGCTCACTGCTGCGCTTCCCCTTCACCGTGACGATCCGCTGTACTTCTGGGGGAATGGTCAGCTCCCAGCTCAGTTCAGTGGTGAGGTCCTAGGGCAGGGGCAAAAGAGCCTGAAATCAGGAGGGCACTCTTCGAACTGAAACAACTGGAGCTAGACAGGCCTGCGGTTCATCATTTGAGGCCTTTGTGTTTGAGATCAGAACTAGAAAAACGGCAATAAAGATCTCGCATATGAAGAAGTTTTAGAACTCTCAGTTTGATGAAGAAGAGTACTCAAGAGTATCCCATTGTTTATCTGAGTAGGAAAAGTCCAAGGAAAATATACCATTTATTACTAAAATCTAAGATCCCTGTATACTGGGCCAGCAGTGAAGGATGATGCTAGCACGGACCTCAAAACACTTCCTGTCTACTTCTTTCTGGTCACAGGAAACTGGTAAATACACATTTATGGTTAAACACATTATTATACCTTTATCCTATGGAATTAGGAGCCCTTGGGGGCAGGGGTTGGTAACTGGGAAGGGACGTAAGGGCCTTCTGGGGAGCTGGTGGTGTTCTGCTTCCTGAAGTGATTACCATGTACACAAGAGTATTCCTTTTGTGAAGGTTCACAGTCATAACCTCATGATTTTGTACTTGTGTCCATATTTTACTGTAATAAAAAATAGGTTTGTTGACAAAGTAATGAGGTAGAAGTCCTATTACATGAAAAAATCAAATTTAACAATAACAAATATAGGTCAATTCCATGTGAATGAGAAAAAAATGTATGAGACACGTATGTCCATACAGCTGCTGATACAGTATGATAAAGACACAAGATGGTGGGAGGAGGCCCAGCAAGCTGGCGACAGACTTCCCATCTGGGGAAGATAGCTGGGAATGGGCTGTGAGGGTCTGCTCACATTTTGCTTGTGAACTTCTGTACCAATAGAATTCTTTACAATGAGAATACATGTATTACATTTTTGAAATAATAAAAATGTTATTAAACAAATAAGGCCGGTCATGGTGGCTCACAACTGTAATCCTAGCACTTTGGGAGGCTGAGGCAAGAGGACTGCCTGAGCCCAGGAGTTTGAGACCTCATCTCTACAATAAATCAAAAAATTAGTGAAAAAACAATTGTCCTTCCAAGTTGTTAAAAGGGGGCCTTGAAAGAAACTGTTCTCTGTAGATTCAGGAGCGTGATCTGGAGTGTGGGTGTCATGAATCAGTGCAGTCCTGAGCTATCATCTGAGTAAATGGTGGCCTAGGAAGACAAAGGAGGCAGAGCTTTCTGTGGGAAGTTTGTCAGGTGTGGCCTATAGTCCCAGCTACTTGGAAGGCTGAGTGGAAAGATTACCTGAGCCTAGCAGGTCAAGGCTGTGGTGGTGGTGATCGTGCCACTGCCCTCCAGCCTGGGCAACAGAGTGAGACTCCAACTCAAAATTTAAAAAAAAAAATAAGCCTTCATTGCCACAGCGCTCTGAAAGCATGAGAACTCACTAAAATATCCCCAAAGAAGAAAGCCACCAAGTGAGGGCAAAGGCAGCAAACTCACTTGGAGGTCAAAGACTATACAGCCACACCTGACAAACTTCCCACAGAAAGTTCTGCCTCCTTTGTCTTCCTAGGTCACCATTTACTCAGATGATAGCCTCAGGACTGCACTGATTCATGACACCCACACTCCAGATCACGCCCCTGAATCTACAAAGAACAGTTTCTTTCAAGGCCCCCTTTTAACAACTTGGAAGGACAATTGTTTTTTCACTCACAAGGGTAAAGGCTGTATTTTCTGGGCAGACCATTGCCCATGTCCTCTATGCTAAAGGTTAGCTGTTACAAAAATGTCAGGAAAGGGTGCTGCACTGCATTTTCAAAACAGCAGAAGCTCAAACTTAGATGGCACGTCCCATGTGCCAGGCTTTGTGATTTCCATGTATTTCCTCACTAAATCCTCACAACAACCTTATGAGTTAGGTACTGTCATCACCTATTTCACAGACAAGAAGACAGAGGCCAGAGATGTTCTATGCCCAAGGTCACAAAGTTAATAAATGATAAAGCTAGGCTTCCAACCCAGGCTGCTGGGTCCAGGCACTCAACCTCTGTGCTCCATTGTCTCTCAAAAAGGTCTTCTAGTGAGTGCACACACAACCCTGCTAACAAGGCCAACGCCAGCCCCTTGTGAACTTCAGAGCTGGACTTCAGAGCCAGTATGTATCACTGTTTACAAGAGTCAAGATCAGAGCAAATCAATTCCATTTCTAGAGTAAATTCAAAGCACGCATTCTATCAAGAGTCGGTCAATAACATCATCTTTGTTTAAAAGTGCAACTCATTCCTCAATCCCCATTCCTACCTTCCACCCTCCCAGAAGTGGAGAAGTGTCCCTTCTCTCTGCTGTAGAAAAGAAACGTGGAATGAAGGCTCCATGAGGGCAGAGACTTGGTGTACTGTGCACTGCACCATCTGCGGCACTTAGTAGCTGCCCAGTATGAACAGATGCCTGACTCTGAATCAGACATCAGGATTACACTAATCTTAGTTTACAACAGAATGAGTAGCGTAATTCACTTCTTGGCCAAATGACCAGGAGACACCCCATCCCCCCTTCAAAGGGTCCTGCCAGGATGCCCCTTCCCTACCTTCCGAAGTCGATATCCACAGAGTCGTCCCTGCTCTGCATCCACCAGATAGAAGAAGATGGAAGGGGCAAGCTCATGTAGCTGTCTCAGGACATTCCGAGTGGCTGGGAAAGCTGTGACCTTAAAAAACCCAGACAGCCCGAAAAAAGAGTTAAAGGAAAGGACTGGGAATCTCTAAGTCATTTCCCAAGACTCATTACTCTTTTCCCATCAAAGGGAATTTTAAGAATAAGACAGCAAATCTTAAAATAATGTGAACCGGCCAGCTCAGCGGCTCAGACTGTAACCCCAGCACTTTGGGAGGCCGAGCTGAGAGAACTGCCTGAGCCCAAGGGTTTGAGACCAGACTGGGTAACTTGGTGAGATCTCGTCTCTACAATAAATCACAAAAATCAGCCAAGCGTGGTGGCATGTGTCTGTAGTTTCTGCTACTTGGAAGGCTGAGACAGAAGGATCGCCTAAGCCCAGCAGGTTGAGGCTGCAGTGGCCATGAATGTACCACTGCACTCCAGCCAGGGTGACAGAGTGAAACTCCAACTGAAAACTAATAATGATAATTTGAATCTAGCAAACTCAGTTTTGGGCTTACATTTAGTTCTGTTGAGAACCTGAGTTTTTCATAGGAGCACAAAGAACAATCCTTAGGGCTGTGTTCCTTAGGGCTGGCCCTAGAGTCTAAAGGTGCTGGCAGCGACCATGCTCCACCTCTGGATGGAGCTTGAGTCAGAGGTGGCCCCCTCATCTTGTCCTCCACTGATTGTGTGACTATCCCGCCCTAGACCCAACTCCACTCCAATGTCCTCCATCCCTTCTGAAGACACAGTACCTTGTACTCATCATCAATCAACAGCAACACCTTGGCGTAGTCTTGATCCATGACTGGAAGAAGCAAAGACTGCAAGATGGGACGCTTCAGCACTGGGGGAGCCACCTGACTCCACTTCCCAAATATGGGATTGAAGACATACAAAGAACTCATCCCTGTCTCCTAAAATAGGCAAGGTGTCAGATTCCACCAACATCAAAAGAATGCAAATCCTAAGGGCAAATCTGAAAAGCTGGGACTTCAGCTCAATTGTGAGGGGTTCCCTACTCTTTGCCCCCTTTGTGGAAAATAAATTCTTGGCTGAAGATGAATGGTCCCCTAGGCTAATGTCAAAAGGAATAAAGTCAACCTGTCTCTGGTTACAAACCTAACTAAGAACTGATAAGCTGAAGAACAAATTAAAAAGCCAAGTAACAATTCAGCAAGTCCAGGGACGCTATTCAAGAGGCGCATCTACCAATCCCTCTTTCTAATACAACTAGAAGGAGTCTACATGAATCCATTCTAATTCTGGGAAGCAGACATGTGAACAGCTTTGTGTCCTGCTCTTCCTCATAGAGAAAACAGCCGCTCGGCCTATTTGGAAGGATGAGAGCCAGCTTCCTGTGAATCTGGTGAAGTCACAACCCCTTACACTCAATTCTACTTCCATGCTGGATGGTTCCTCCACCTAGGCATTAAACTGGAAGAAACACAGTTCCTGCCCCTGAAACTTTCTCTTTCTCTCCCACAGAATTCCAAGGGCCCAGGAGAAATGTAAGTTGCAAAACAGCACAAAAGCCACACCCACTTTGGCTCCAGTTAAAGGTGACTGCCTCACCTTGTCCTTCACCAGAAGGGTGCATTGTGGAGGGTGGGGGAAATGAGCAGTAGTTCTCTGGACCATCAGCTTGAAGGAGGAGTCTGGCTTAACACTAGGTAGATATTGTTTCCACAGGATGGTGCCAGAGCTGCTCTCAATGCCAAAAAGCTGCAAGATAAACAAATGCTTGTCTCACTACTAGAAAGAGAAACCAAAGAACTGAATCTATACTTGAAGATGAGAGCCAGTGCATCCCCTCCCAAGGCCCACCCTGAACTTCAACAGGTTCAGGACCTGCTTCAACCCCACTCACCTTGCCTGAGGCTGTGACCATCACCATCATCTTCTGGAGGTTGAACTCATCCCTGGCCAGGGTGTCGATGTTGATTTCATTCTTAATCTGACTCCGGGGCTTCCGAGCATCGTAAAACATCTTCCAGAGGTGGGAAGTCCATGCCTGCAGCAGGATGAGCTGAGACGAGAGGCGTTTCAGGAACATCCCCAGCAAGCCATCTGGTGTCAAGGAAAAGGTAGCGCACTCTGCATCAACTCAGGGTCCAGTAAGGAGGTATGTGCTTTTCCTAATGAGGGATCTCTCTGTCTCTTCTGAAGTGTTAAAGTCCATACCACAAGCCCAAGGTACAGTCCAGAGTCTAAGGCCTAGTCTCACACCATATAGTCATGCAGAAGCTTCCAAAAACTACTTACCTGGCTCTTACATCTAAATCCAGCTAAACTCTTGGAATGGGAGACTAAGCAGTCAGAGATCAGCCATGCAGGATGTAGCCATGCTGTGAAGTCTCCACTACAGTCCCATATCAAGGTGGGCCAGAGGAGGCTTCTGGGTGTCATGACAAAGCCAGAAGAGGCATGGGTGTGGGAAGCTGGGGTGCGGGTTTATGTGTATCATGAATAGGTACTTCCATCTCCCATAGCCTCAGGCCTACTTTGTCAACTGTTTAACCCGTACCCAACAGATCTACTTGCAACCATTTCCCAAGGGCATCATTCACTCTATTCCTGACTCCGTCAATGAAGACAGCGTCTTTCAAATCTCCATCAGACACCTTGGAGTTGGTGACAGATGCAAGGCAGCAAGGTAAAGAATTCAGCCTCTGGAATCTGGCAGGCCTGGAGTAGAATCCCAGCTCCACTACTTACTACTGTGAGACCTTGGGAAATGAACTTCAAGTAGCTCATAGGGCTGTTGATTTTATCACATGATGTACAAACAGGGTTTAGCAGGGTGACTAGTACATCGTAAGTACTCACACAAAGTAGTGCCTCTGCCTATCTTGTTTTCTATTAATTCCAGCTCAAGGAAGATAAGTGAGAGGCAAAGGCAAACAGGACAAGTCACAAGCATGGCAGCCCACACACACCCACACATGGGATGTACCTCATTGGTGCAAGTCAGGCAGAAAAATAATTAACCAAAAGCTAGCCACGTGGGCAGGCAATGAGCAACAAGGTAGCAAGAAGCAGGTTTTACCTTGAATCGCTGGATCCAGGCAGCAGAAATAAATAGTAAAATCAAATTAATCCTCAGCTTAAGAAAACGCGCACTGCCTAGCAGGGTGCCTGGCCCAGAGCAGGCACTCAACAACTATCCACTGGACAGCCGGATGAACGATGGAAGGGAGAGGAGTGGGGGCAGGACTGAATCAGAGCAGAGCAGATCAAGCTCATCCTGGGGGTTGGGACTGTGGCTGGCTTTCACAGTCCCCGGTGAGCCCAGAAATGTCTCTCTAGAAAGATGTGGCTGCTGCTCTGGGGACAATGAGTATACAGCTCCTGGCAAGGATCTAATAAACAGGTCTGCAGGCAACAGTAGTTATTACCAAGACTTTCTTTCCTTAGGTTCTTGCCCTGGAGGGATTCCCAGTTCATCCTTTCACAAAAAAGAATGATTTCATAAACCATATGGCCAAAAATGCAGGGAAATCTGATCTCAGAGCTGATTCAGGGCAGACTGGCAATCTGCTGAGCCCAGAAGATTGCCAAGTCACAACGTCTCTTGTGGTCCCACCTACAAGCCCATTCCCAGAGCAGCCCTTCCAGCTATGCTGTGCACCCACCTCTTATGTTCATACCTGCCTTTTTGCCAAATTCTCCTTCCAGCTCAGCCTGCGCCCCAGTCAGTGGGAGATCCACCATCTCCAGGCACACCACTTCTGCCAGCGACTCCTCACGGTTCCACAGCACCACCTTCCCTGCTGTAGGAAGCCATTTTTACAAAAGCTAAGCCTGCCTCTTGGTCTTCTGAAGAGGCTCTTCTAGGTGACTCAGGGGTTGCCACAGCTCTTGTATGAAAAGAAAATGGCAGAGCAAGGGGCAGGAATCAACAGGGCAAGCAATTACGCCTTGTGGTCATATTGTACCTGAGGCAAAAGGCTTAAAAAAAAAAAAAAAAAAAAGAGCAAGTGGGGAAAGTCCTGTACCCCGCCCTAGCATGCTAAGGAATTATTCAAAAGCAGGTGATGTGGTGCTGGAAAAAACACTCAGGGCACACTCCACTTAAACCTTTCCCAGAAGGATTCCACTTAAACCTTTTCCCTGTCCAGAGCTTCCCAAAGACCAGTCTGATTAGAACTCATGGGAAGGCCTGAGGAGGAAAAGTGGGTTGGATGAGGTCTACCTACCCAGCTGCTGCAGGAAAAGTAGCAGATGATCCTCCGTCTGCACCAAGGCCCGGTAGCCCACTGAGTCATCCTTCTTCAGGAACACCTGGATATACAGCTGGAAGCCAAACAGTCAAGGCCACTGTAGTGAGAACCCGGTACCTCTGAGAGTCCCATATTCCATGATTCAAAGTGTTAGGAGTTGACAGAGGTCCAGATCATGGACTATTTGATGTCTAAACAACACAACTATTACCAAGAAGCCAGTAAGACGATGCATATTCTTAGGAGCCAGCACCACAATGATGCTACTCACTCTTGGACCTCTCAATGGCAGAACCTTCACAGGCACCACGTCATTTATCTGTGTTCTAATCACATCCCACAAGATAAGCAGGAAGCCAAGATTAGATTTTCCATTTCAGAGATGAAGAAGCCATGGCCCAACAGACTGGGAAACACAACTAAATGTATGTGGAGGCAGGCAATCCTGGGTAGTGATCAAGAGTAGAAGCTATGGAGTTAGACCTGAATCTGAACCCCAGCATCACCTCTATAAGCTCTGTGACTCTGGGTCGGGCACTAAATCCCACTAGGCCACAGTACCATTTGTAAAACCAGGTCAGCAATAACCACTCCTAAGACTGTTGAGAAGCTGGGCTCGGTGGCTCAGCCTGTAATCCTGCTCCTTTGGGAGGCTGAGGTGAGTGGATTGCCTGAGTCCGCGGGTTCGAGACCCGCCTGGGCAAGATGGCGAGACCTCATCTCTACAATAAATCAAAAATCAGCCAGGCATGGTAGCACACGCCTGTAATTCCTGCTACTCGGCAGCAGAGGCAGAAGGATCACCGGAGTCCAGTGGGTTGAGGCTGCAGTGGCCAGTAGCAGCGACTGCACTCCAGTCTGGGCGACAGAGTGAAACTCCAACTCAAAAAAAAAAAAAAAAAGACTGTTGAGAGGGTTAAGTCAATTAATGCATAAGTAAAAAGCTTAGCAGTGCCTGGCCCTGTGACATTCAAAACAGACCAGCACAAATAATACCTGCTTTCACTATAACTTGTGCCAAGTCAGTGGCTCAGGGAGAACCAGAACCCACGTCCTAATCCAGGATCCATGGCTGTGACCTGGCCCTGAGGAGATGAAACCCCATGCTGAGAGGCCCAGAGCACAGTGTCAGAAGACAAGGGTTCTTGCTTACCCGCTCAGGACGAGTGCCGCTCTGTTCCAGGCTAAACGTAATTGTGGTGTCCAGTAGCCGACGACCTGTCTCCACCAGGTAAAGGTTAATAGTGTAGCTCTGGTTGAAGCAAGCCAGTGAGTCCTAGGGGTACAGACAGCATGGGTCAACGACAGGAATCCCCCAAAGCAAAGTCCCCAAAGGAAGTCCAAGGGCTGGGGACAAATACCCTAGAAAAGGAGATAGGCCAGAAGAGGAAACATATGCAAAACAAAGTAAGGGAAGAGAAAGCTAAATGCCAAGGCAAAAATAAGGTGCCTGAGTAAATTTTACATAAAATTATATCCACTATGCTTGTTCTAGAAGGAGCCAGTACAGGGTGGCAGGGACTTCCCAAAGAAAGGGAAGACTGTGAGCAAGGACAGGAAGCAGGGAAAGCTCGGGAGATGGAGACCACAGCAGGTGCTGATGCCCGCAGTCAGAGAACCATGCTTCCACTTCAGTGCAACTGCACAGATTACCACCAGTTCAACAAGCCGGGACCACAAAAGAAATGAGGAAACTGAGGCCCAGAGAAGGTGGGCAGGAACAGATTCTAAGGATTCCACCTCCTCATCTCTCAATAAAAAGGGATCAAAAGAAACATCGTTTAGTTTACACTACTTGGGAAACCCCACTTGAGGTTGGGAATGCTGAGATCTACTCCCAACTGACACTGCTCCTCCAGCTCTCTTGGTGGCCCCTGCATCTCTAGGTCTAGCACACTGCCCAATGCCACACCCTACCTTTGCACTAGACTTCTCCGAAAAGCTCCCCATTGACCCATCTTCAGAATTGCTAGGTTTCTGCAACAGGAAAGAGAAAGACAGGAAAAAATTCAGCCAAAGGGTCACTTCTCAGTCACCAAAATGAAGTTTGTCTTCTCAGCACTTGGGAGAAGGCAAACCTCATTGCTCACCCCTGCCCCCAAAGCCTACACAACCCTTAACAGTCAGATGAAAGTAAGGTTGTATATTGGGGTCTCACTCCTGGGGAGAAATGGGGTGTGCAGAAAACTCTATAGATATGGCAAGACTGCATTTCTCAACAGCCTCCTTCCCCAGGGTTCAAACTGACCAGGTGAATGGGCCCAGACTTCTGATTCTCAGGATTCCTGGCAGAGACAAAGAAGGAGAACCCCAAGTGCTGACTGTCATTCTCAGTACTTACCGCTTCATTCCTACAGGTCATGACTGCAGCCACCGTCTTCTCCCCAGTGGTGGCAAAGCTCACTAGGGCAGTCTGGGGGGGAAAGCGAGGTGTCAGCTCCTAAGTGGGACCTGTACTAGCCAGCAGTCCTACACAGGGACTCTCCAGGGAAGGCTCCTTGGCCTTGGAACTGAAAGTGCTCCCACTTGGGAGCATGATGGCCAGGGAACTCGAGAGCAGAGGGAGGCCCTAGTTGCCTCTGTTGCTGAAAACAGAACTCTCCCCTACCTGAACATGGGCACAGGCCAGCCCTAAATCTGCTCTTGGCATCTACAGGGAAGCTCTCAATTACATACCCACTTTCCTGTGGACTTGAGTGCTAGTTTTGCTCTAAAGATCATTTGTAACACTCAGGAGAAGCATACCATTTCTGCTGTACGGCTGCCCCTCTCAATCCACTTATGGGAAGGTGTCCTCCACCTTGGGCCTCCAGATTCAAGACATTGCCTTCTAGCACCCATGTCTAACTAAATTCTCCGGAATCTCAGAAAAATCATGGTGCCTACGGTTACCTGTGGAAAGTTTTTGAGCAAATTCAGGGTCCCATGATGGTAATGCAGCAGAGCGTAGTGGCTTGGGGACAACTGCAGGAAGAATTGGGCCCGAGAAGGATCCACCGGGTTGGGCTGCGTGGGCAGAACCCGGGGTTGGAATCCACTTGCAAATTCTAAGTCGAGAGACTGAGAGGCAAGAAGGAGGAGGATTAGGGCTAGAAGCTGACAAGTCACCAATTCATCCCAGGCTTATATCCTCTGCCCCACTTTGCCGGGAGAAGTAACTTGACCATGGCAGGTGCTCCCGACACTCTTATTCACTCTCCCCTAAAGGGAAAGTAGCCCATTTCCCTTACCAGGTCAGCCAGAGGCCTGAACTTCAGCCCATGGGTGGCACAGCTCAGGAAGGAAGCCATGACACTGGGAGACAGCCCCCAGGGGAATCATGCCAACCTCTCTAAGGTCCAAAGGCAATGCCTCAGACAAGGGAAGGAGCTGTGGCCTCTCACCTGAAGTGGGATCTGCCTCAGCTCCCACTCCGTTTCCAGAGCCAACGTTTGGAGGGAACGTGAGCTTGGGTCAGGGCATACCAGGACAGCCTCATCCACCACACCACAGGCTCCAGTGAGACGCTGCAGCCATGGAGTCGAAACCCTGACCTAAAGGAAAGTCATTGTAACAGAAGGCTCGTGAAGGATTTTTACGTTTCTGCTTAGCTCATCAGCAATGTCCCACCAGAATCCCACCAGTTCAAAGCTCAAAGGCTCTTCATGGTTGTTTCCATAGGAGTTCTTCTTGTCCCCTCTAGCCCCACCCCTCAGCCTCCTGAGAGCCTCCAAACCTGGAGAAAAGTCAGGATTTTCTTTCTGGTCATAGAAAAACATACCTGACACTTCAGCTAAATATCTCCCTACTACGTTTGTCACATGTGGTTTCCTATCATTATTTGCCAGCATTACCTGATAAGACACAGGCAATGACTGGATCTATATGATTTTTCAGCCACCCCAGAAGAGTATCAAATACAAATATGAGTACTTTCAACAGATACTTGATGAGAAGGCTGCTGGCAAGTGACCACAATCAGGGAGCATAAATGGCTTTTGCACCCGCCCACCAAGTTCCCTTGCCCCTGGTGCAGAGAAACCTATCGGCTCCCCTCCCCATTCATAAGGCTCCTTGAGGCTGCTGCCATACCTGCTGAACAATCTCTCCATCTTCCACGTTAAACTTGACAATGTTCACATGGCTGAAGGGAACAACTCCAAGGGCCCACACTACTCCAGAGCCGCAGGAATACACCATCTGATAGTGGATGCTGTCACTAAGAGAAAGAAGAAAAGGAGAGAGCAACAGCTGTAGCCCTAGGATAAGGACATCCTTAGGGACCTTCCAAAAGCAGGTAGCCATCCTACGCAGATGCCACAAACTTGTAACAGGTTGTATTTGGCTCACATGGTTTGGGGGTGGGTTTTGTTTTATGATTTAGTTAACACTTGGAACAGAGATTATATGTAAAAAATCAGATTCCGAGCTTTTCTTAAAGTTAGAAGATGTGGTAACACTAGGTCTACCTACAGGCCTACAGGGCAGCCACCAGCTGAGTAAGGCTCCCTCTCAAGGTAGGCCAGATGCACTGTAGTTCCCAACAATCCTCATAGGGCCTTTGCTACTCTCGGATGTTCTGCACTCCGCCCACAGGAATTTGAGGTTTGGGACCCTGCTCTAAACTTCGAAAATGGCCACAGTGGTCTAAGCTGATCATTTCCTTTCCTTCCTTCCTCCTGTTCCTTCCCCAGCTTTTGTAGAGATGGGGTCTTGCTATGTTGCCCAGGCTGGTCTCAAACTCCTGGCCTCAAGCAATCCTCCCACCTCAGCCTCTCACAGTGCTAGGATAACAGGCGTGAGCTACTGCGCCCAGCAGTTCTAGGTCTTAATATGAACGAAAAGCTCAGTCTAACTGGAACCAGAAGTCAAAAAGCCCAAAGTATTATGACCATAAGTGAGTGGCTGGCTGCCTCTAGTGCCCCAGTTTGAGTTTTCTCCTTGCTGCAAAGGAAACTCCAGAAGCAGCCACAGCCTTTGAGTACAGGTCTAGATCTAGTGAATGCAACATATGTCGCACAATACCAACACGAGGCAGGCCCAGGTCGAAGCAAATGCTTCACACCCTCAAGACAGAGGAGCATGCAGCATAGGAAAAAGCCAGCCTTACCTTTCTGGGAGATGTTCCAGCCACTTGAGGTGCCCGCTGGAGAGGTGGTGAAGGGCAAGAGTGGTCTTCTTCAGGACCGCAACATACCTCACTGACTCCTGCAGGCCGACCAGCCCAAGTGCCTGGAAACTGAGCATAGGCAAGGCTGAGCACTGCCCACCCTGCAGAGCCTCAGGACAGAGGAGACTGGAACATACCCTGGGGCTTGCTGGGTAAGAAAATGGGCTTTGAAGTCAAACATACTTGGATCCTCATCCTGGCTCTACCTCTCATTAGCCAACTTGAGAATTTGCATTTGCAACCATTTGGCCACAGTGTGTCCCTGAAACCCACCCCATCTAAGGGTTGTTTCCTCCTTCTCCTGGGACTTCACAACTGGACCAACCCTCCAACATGCACCCATCAGACACTGTGGTCATGATTGGACTACATGCCTGCCTGCCCAACTGACAGTGAACCCTGTGACAGAAATAGTCTCACATGCACGTGTGTTCACCATGTACTTACCAAATGAATCTCTAAGAGAAAATGTGTAAGCTAATGCTAATTTGTTTTTTAATTAGAGTCTCACTCTGTCACCCAGGCTGGAGTACAGTGGCATGCTCATAGCCACTGCAGCCTCGACCTCCTGGGCTTAGGCAATCCTTCCACCTCAGCCTATCAAGTAGCTGGAACCACCAGTGTGCACCACCATACCCAGCTAATTTATTTATTTTAGAGACAAGGTCTCATCAAGTTGCCCAGGCTGGTCTCGAACTCCTGGGCTCAGGCAATCCTCTCGCCTCAGCCTCCCAAAGTGCTGGGATTATAGGCATGAGCCACTGTACCTGGCCTGACCCTATAATTTAAACAACCTTAGCAAGATATAACAGCTCAAGCTGCTCTCTAAACATAAAGCTAAAACATTGGAATTTTTTTTTTTTTTTTTTTTTTTTTTGGGTGGAGTCTCACTCTGTCGCCCAAACTGGAGTGCAGTGGCCACTCCCGGCAACCTGCTGGGCTCCGGAGATCCTTCCGCCTCAGCCTTCCAAGGAACTGGAACTACAGGCGTGTGCTACCATGCCCGGCTAACTTTTGATTTATTGTAGAGATGAGGTCTTGCCAAGTTTCCCAGGCGGGTCTCGAACCTGCGGGCTCAAGCAATTCACTCACCTCAGCCTCCCAAAGGTGCGAGATTACAGGCTGAGCCACCGAGCCCGGCTGGAAGTTTTATATTATGCTTTTACCTCTAGAACACCACAAAACTCACAAGTCACGGTGAGATTAGGAAAAGCACTCAAGTATAAGAAAAAAAGCTGCACCTAGCACACAGCTCTGTGTCTACCAGGCACTCATATATATTAGCTGAGTCAACTCAAGTGTTCTATAACCTCAAGCTCATCCAGACCTGAGCTGAGCATTCAATGCTCTTGGCTCTTCACTGGTGCCTGGGAAAAAGTCAAAAAGGCTATAGTTGCTGTCTATGCAGATCTGTGTTCACTCAGTCAAGATAAAATCCAGTTTCTTCCGCTACCTGCCACTGTCCAAAGTTATCTCCCAGTTGAGGCCCCCAATGTTAGTCTCCCAGGAACGCATGATTCGGCCTCCATTGGACACAGTAATTGCATCTGGAAAAGAAAAGATTGTGGTGAATTCATTTCCCAAACTCACTCTGTCACCTCCTAGTGTCTGTGAGCAGTAGCCTCATCTCTGACTTATGGATGCAAATAGATGTTAAACAGGTACCTGTCCTTCAATGTCAGGAGCACCCCTTCTCCCTTCCCTACCAGACCCTGTGCAAAGGAAGGAAACAAGGAAGGGGCAAGGGAGTCTACTGCATGATGGAAACACTTAGGACTCTGCTCACCCTGTCCGTGCAGCAGCATGGCGTCCACAGCCCCTTCTGCAGTACCCTTGTCAACATGGCGCCACACTGAGAGACAGGAAAGTCGGGTGTTACTATGAACCGAAGAGGGACACCCAAGAAGACTAGGAGATAACTGAAGAGCTCTTTGGCTGCACAGTGCTGTCCAATTTATCTCAAAGGAAGAAAGAGTACAGCTAACTGGCAGTGATCAAGTTCCACTCTCTGGGTCTTAAGGAGAGAAGGTTGAGAGAAGCCACTGCTATTCAGGCTCCGCTACCACCCCATCAAACACATCAATAGCTGGGTACAGTGGCTTACACCTGTAATCCCAGCAATTTGGGAGGCAAAGGCGAGAGGATGGTTTGAGCCCAAGGGCTCTAGACCAGCCTGGGCATCTTGGCAAGATCTTGTCTTTACAATAAAACAAAAAATTAGCCAGGTGTGGTGGCACAAGCCTGTAGTTCCAACTACTTGGAAGGCTGAGGTGGAAGGATCACCTGAGCCTGGCAGGTCGAAGCTGCAGTGGCCAAGAGCATGACACTGTACTCCAGCCTGGGCAACAGAGTGAGACTCCAACTCAAAAAAAAAAAAATGTCAACAGACAAAGACAAGATGAACAAAATCCATCCCATTCACAAGAAAAATAGTGACTGTAATTATTTTCCATGATTTTAAAGTCTACAAACATCCAGCTGGTATAGTTAGTTGAGGACATCTGAGCTTTTACTGCAGAAAGAAACATGTGTTTTTTATTTAAAAACACTAGGAACTCAGGCTGAGGGAATACACTGCAAAGGCCAGTTACAGAAATATATTAAATATTTAAAAGATGATGAGACTGTAAAAAAAAATGTATCAGAATCCACTAAGAGGCTTCTTTTGGCCAACATGTCCCTAACTCGGGAACCAGCTAGGCAGACTTGGCTTCCCCACAGCCAGCCTTCAACCCCTGAGCCAGCCAGTCACTGTTCACAGTTCACTCACAGATCTCCCCGGTACGAGAATTTAAAGCTGCAATTACATTCTTCTCTGTGGCCACAACCAACTTCTTGGATCCAGGGGAAAATTCCAAGGAGGCAAACTTGAGCTTCCCAACATACTGCTGTCTCCTGAGGGAAAGAGAGCAAGGAACATAAGGGCAAAACCAGCATTGCACAAATGCTCTGAAAAAAGACAAACCACAGGGTTATCACCATCACACCTATCTTAGGACATTAAGAAGCGTTTGTGAATGAAGAGATCTGACCCAAAGCAAGATTTCCATGCAATGTGGTCAGAAGCAAAGGAAACAAGAGAATTACCCCCTGATAGATGAAATACACTAACAGTCGTCCTTCTAAATAGAAGCACATATTTACCTCAAGACAAATGACAGCCAAAAGAGTTCCTGTCCTATATCCCACAAGAACAAACACACAAGTCCTCTGTGTGTTCAGTGACGGAGTGAACCCAGCCCGTAGCCTAAGGTGAAGAAGAGACGCAAACCTGCCCTCAATGAGCAGAGTGCTACCTTCCCTTCTATTGTCCCTGACTGCTAGGGGACAGGAGTCTACCAAAGTTCCAGCAGCACTCCAGAGCCCGCACCCAGCCTTTGTTCCCTCCAGCCTGTTCTAGCCCACACATACTCAGGACCCATTTGGTTCTGTACCCATGCTTTTCTGGGGCTATATCCCATCACTTTCAACACTCTTACCTAAGCATAAAAGGAATGTAATTAGCCTTGCATAAGCACAGAGGAGGTGTTTGCACACTGCCATTCATGAAGAAGTCTCCAGCACATTAAACACATATGACATGTATGCTAAATTCCTCATCATGATATTGTTTGGTTTAGTTTGGAAAAAAAAAAACTAAGACAGTGGTAGAAACAAAGGTTTATATGTCATTTGTCAGTTTTTACCTGTATTTTCACACACTTTATTCTCACTGTATCCACTAAACAACCCTACAAACACATAGGGCAAATATTATTGTTGTTGTTATTATTATTTATTTATTTATTCATTTTTGAATCGGGGTCTCATTCTGTCACTCAGTCCAGAATGCAGAGGCATGAATATGGCTCTCCACAGCCTCAACCTCCTAGGCTCAGGCAATCCTTCTGCCTCAGCCTCCTGAGTAGCTGGGAATATAGATGCACACCACCATGCCTCACTAATTTTTTATAGTGATGGGGTCTCTGTTTCCTAGAGTCTAGAACTCCTGGGCTCAAGCAATCCTTCCACCTTGGCCTCCCATAGTGTTGGGATTGTAGGTAAAGAAACCAAAATCCAGAAAGGTCAGTTCATTACTGTTAGAACTAGAGCCCAAAACTAAGACCTTCTGACTCTCAGTTCCATAGTCTTTTAAAATACTGTTATAGCCTATCTGAACTATAAAAGTAATGCCTAAAAATAAGTAAATAAAAAAAATAATAAAGGCCCCATCTTCAAATATAGTAACATTAGAGGTTAGGGTTTCAATATAGCAATTTGGGGGGATACAATTCCTTTTTTTTTTTTTTTAGTCAGAGTCTCACTCTGTTGCCCAGGCTGGAATGCAGTGGCATGCTCACAGCCACCACAGCCTTGACCTGCTGAGTTCAGGCGATCCTTCTGCCTCAGCCTTCCAAGTAGATGGGACTACAGGCATGCACAACCATGCCCAGCTAATTTTTATGATTTATTCTAGAGATGAGGTCTCGCCAAATTGTCCAGGCTGGTCTCCAACCTGTGGGCTCAGGCGATCCTCTCACCTCGGCCTCCCAAAGTGCTGGGATTATAGGCATGAGCCACTGCACTCAGCCCTATTTATTTATTTTTTTGAGTCAAGGTCTCACTCTGTCACCCAAGCTGGAGTGCAGTGGCATAATCACAACTCGCTGCTGCCTCAACCTCCTAGGTTCAGGCAATCCTTCTGCCTCAGCCTCCTGAGTAGCTGGGACTATGGGCATGTACCACCACTCCCAGCTAATTTTTTTATTTTTTATTTTTTTGTAGAGACAGTGTCTCACTATGTTGCCCAGGCTGGTCTCAAGCAATCCTCTCACCTCAGCCTCCCAAAGAGCTGGGATTACAGTTGTGAGCCACCAGGACTGGCACAATTGGGCCTTTAAAAAGGTAACTACAGTTTAATGAGGTCAAAAGGGTGGTGTTATAAGGACACTAATAGGATTAGTGTCCTTATAACAAGAGGAAGAGGCACGAGGGACGTGTAGGACAGTAAAGGCAATATGAAGGTAAAACAAGAGGGCAGCATTCTGCAAGCCAAGGAGAAAAGCCTCGGGAGAAACAAAACCTGCCAAACACCTTGATCTTGAACTTCTAGCCTCCAGAACTGTGCGAATATACATTTCTGTTTGAGCAACCCAGTCTGTGGTATTTCATTATAGCAGACTGAGCAAACTAATATAACTGCCACTACAGATATGCGGTTTTGTTTTGTTTTTTGAGAAAATATTCCTGGGCGTAGGCAATATTCTCACCTCAGTAGCAGGGATTGCAGGTACACATCACCATGCACAGCTTTACAGATAATACTTTTAAAGTTTTGGTGTAGTCATATGCTGCATAACAACATTTTGGTCAATGATAGACTGTATATATCCCATTGGATTACAATGGAGCCGAAAAAGTCCTATTACCTAGTGCCATAGCATTGGAGCATAATGCATTACTCACGTTTATGGTGATGCTGGTATAAACAAACCAACTGCACTGCCAATTATATAGAAGTATAGCACATTCAATTAAGTACAATGCATAATACTTGATCAAGATAATAAATGACTGTGTTACTGGCTTAGGTATTTATTACAGTATACTTTTTGTTGTTGTCTTAGATTATACTTCTACTCATAAAAAAAAGTTTACTGGCCAGTGGCTCACACCTGTAATCCCAGCACTTAGGGAGGCCGAGGCAGAAGGATTGCTTGAGCCTAGGAATTCAAGACTACCCAAGGCAACATAGAGAGACCTTGTTGCTACAAAAAAATATAAAAAATTAGCCAGGTGCGGTGGTGTGCAACTAGAGAGGTTAAGGCAGAAGGATCACCTGAGCCTAGGAGGTCGAGGTTACAGTGAGCCATGAATGTGCCACTCCACTCCAGCCTGGGCAACAGAATAAGGCTGCAACTCAAAAAAAAAAAAAAAGTTAATTGTAAAGAAGCCTCAGGCAGGTCCTTCAGGAGATATTCCAGAAAAAGGCATTATTATCATAGAAGATGACAGCTCTAATGTGTCTTAATACCCCTGAAGATCTATCAGGGGAACAAGATGTGGAAGTGGAAGACAGTAATACTGATGATTCTGACCTGTGTAGGCCTAAGCTAATGTGTGTGTTTATAAGACTAAAAAGTTACAATAAGTTATATTAAAGAAAAGAAAATATCTTTTTTTTTTTTTGAGTCAGAGTCTCACTCTGTCACCCAGGCTAGAGCACAATGGCATGCTCATGGCCACCACAGCCTCAACCTGCTGGGCCCAGGTGATCCTTCTGCCTCAGCCTTTCAAATAGCTGAAACTACAGACATGCGCCACCATGTCCGGCAATTTTTTTTTTTTAATTGTAGAGATGAGGTCTCACCAAGTTGCCCAGGTTGATCTTGATCCCCTGGACTCAGGCAACCCTCTTGCCTTGGCCTCTCAAAGTGCTGGGATTACAGGCTTGAGCCACTGTACCTGGCCCTGAAAAATATCTTTTTATGAATTTAGTGCAGCCTAAGCGTACAGTGTTTATAAAGTCTACAGTAGTATACAATCACTCACCACTCACTCATTGATACACCCTGAACAATTTCCAGTCCTGTAAGCTCCATTCATGGTAAGTGCCCTAAAGAGGTATACCATTTTTTAATCTTTTATACCATATTTTTACTGTTCCTATTCTTTCTTTCTTTCTTTTTTTTTTTTTTTTGAGTTAGAGTCTCACTCTGTCGCCCAAACTGGAGTGCAGTGGCCGCTCCTGGCCACCGCAGCCTTGACCTGCTAGGCTCAGGTGATCCTTCCACCTCAGCCTTCCAAGTAGCTGGAACTACAAGCGCGCGCTATCACGCCCAGCTAATTTTTGATTTATTGTAGACATGAGGTCTCACCAAGTTGCCCAGGCAGGTCTCGAACCCGCAGGCTCAGGCAATCCACTTACCTCAGCCTCCCAAAGCGAGGGATTACAGGCTGAGCCACCGAGCCAGGCTTACTGTTCCTTTTCTATGATACACAAATACCATTTTGTTACAATTGCCTACAGTATTCAGTACAGTAACATGTTGTACAAGTTTGCAACCTAGGAGCAATAGGCTATACCATACAGCCTATGTGAGTAATAACTTACACCATCTGGGTTTGTGTTGAGTACACTCTATGATGCTCTCAAAACCAAGCATTTCTCAGAATGTATCCTCATCATTAAGCAACACATGAATATATTTCCTTCTGTTTACTTTTCAATTTTAAGGTTGCACATACCTAGTATTCTGCTAAATTAGAGACACATATCACTTGCTATATATGTGTACATGTGACATTGTGAACATACGTGCACATCATTAAAAATGTGACGTAAGCTGTATTTGTCACACAGTCTGGCACAGCAGGCACTCAATACATGTGTGAATCAATTTTTCTGAGACAGAAAATATTTCATAGAGAAGTAGACATCTGTGCTGGGCCGTGAAAGACAAAGTAAATAGTAATACTAATGGGTAACATTTAGTGATTTGCACTCAATCAGTCAGACATTGTGCTCAGTAATTTAATGGGATTATCTCATTCATCCTCACACCTACTGTAGGAGATATTGGACTGTTAGTAAACCCATCCTACAGACAAGAAAACCAAGGCACAGCGTGGGTAAGTCACTTTCACCAAGATCACACAACTCTTATGTGGCAAAATCCAAACAATACTAAATGGACTGCAGGGCCTTAAGGAAGAAGTGGATGAGCGAATGAATGAATGAATAAACGGCATCGCCTATCTGCTTGTTTTGGGCAACCCTGCTCTGAGCTCAGGGCCAGACCAGGCTGAAGGAAAGGGAAAAGGAGTCAGTTTAGAACTTATAAAATGAAATTGCCCTGAAATGCCTACAAGGCACCAATTCGAGTAGGAATGAAAGTTCACTGACGGCTTGGCCACGACCTCTGACAACCGATAGATCAGCAGACGTGACAGTCATTGAAATGGAACCTGACGGAGAAGATGGCATCAGTGACCTCTGACCAGAACCCCAAGCATGCCTGGATGGCAGGGTCGCCGGCTTCACAGACATACAACCTGTGGAGTCACACAAGCAACAGCTTAGAAGGATCCCCCAACGCTTGGTTTAAAGTTCCGCTAGCGAAGTCTTAAAATACTTAATAAGGTTTGGACAAGGGGCCCCAGATTTTCATTTTGCATCGAGTCCCGCAAATTATGTGGCCGATCCTGTTGCATAACCACCCGCCCTTTTGCAGGTAGGGGACGGGAACTGGGAAAACAGCCATATATTTCCCGAGTAGGCCCCCCCAAGTACGCACCAGTCAAACTTGCCCACTTGGTCTTCATAGACTGCGGCCGCAGGAATAAGCAGCGCAGCCCAAAGCCAGAGACTGGAAGCCACAGCCGCCGCCATGACGGGAGCACAGGCCCCGCCCGCCGCCGGCCCGGCATGCACCGGGTCGCGGGCCCCGACCCCGCGCGACCGTAGAGTTGGGACCACACGCAGAGCCCTCGGTGGCGCGCTCGGGTCTCGGAGGCGGCCTGGACTCGCGAAAAGTCGCCCTGCAGTCGCGGGAGAACGCGCAGGCGGCTGCCCGGCCAGGAGAAGCGAGTCGCGGCGCAGCCGATCAGGCACACGCGAGGGCAGCCCCCAGGGCCGTCCCAGAGGCCCCCGCGCCGCCGGGGTCCTAAACGGGCTGCGCCGCCTTCCGCCGCACGTGTCTTCAGCGCGATGCCCAAATCCAAGCGCGACAAGAAAGGTGGGCAAAGGGTGCCGCGGGCCCGGTGGGGGGCCCCGCGGGCTGGCTGCCCAGCCTGCGATGGAGGCTTCGGGGCGGCGGGGGCGCGGGATGAGACGCCAGGACCTCCTCAAGATGCTCCGCTGCCTCGTTGCGTGCGGCGGTGTGGGATGGCACTCGGGACCTCTTTGAGGTCCTCCGCTGCCCGGTTGCGAGCTGGGGTGGGGGCGCGGGATGAGATGCCGGGACCTCTTCGAGTGCTCTGCTGCCTCTCTGCCAACTAGGAGTGGGGACTAAAGGGCGGCAGGATCGCCGGAGGAGCTGGAGCCTGATCGGGCCAGGGAGCGGAGACTTTTGCCCGGCCTCCAGTGTTCTTGCAAGGTCGACTGGGCCGGGAAACGGCTCCTGAGCACCCATCGGGCTGTGCCCACCTTTCCTGCCTAAGCCCCTGCTGATCTTCCTGCGCTCCGGCCGCCTCCCCCCTTTCCCTTTCTTCATCACAGGCTTGTTCCCTGGAGTTGCGTCTGCCTGGCATGTAATGATATGGTCTGCGGTCTGTCTGGCTCCACCTCAGTTGTCAGTTCACAGGGCACCTCCTAAGCGACCACTTCTGACTGCCTTTACCGTGGTGGCATCTCTCTCACCCTGGCTCCTAGCAAATTCAGCCAATATTTAGGGGTCTGGCATTTGCTAGGCGTTGGAGTTAGTTTGTCAGATGGAGTAAAAGTGGAATAAAGAGGTGAGAGTGATATTTTGTGTGTGGTCGGGAAAGGTCTCTGCTGATGAGGTAACAAGTAAGAAACATGAAGAAAAGTCTGGGGTTATGTGGGAGAAAGCTGTTCCAGGTAGAGGGAATGCCAAGTGCAAAGGCTTCGAAGTGGGAGTGTGTTTGGCATGTTCAGGAGAGGAGACCAGTGTGCCTGGAACAGAATTGGGAAAATGGGGGTGGTCAGAGAGAGCAGGGTTTCATAGGCTTTTGTAAAGAATTGGCTTTCATCCCCAGGGGATGGGTAGCCATCCTAGAGCCTAGGGAGAGGACCGATGTGAAGTGCCCTTACTTTTAGAGGGTTCCTCAAGGTGCCTTGTTGAGAGTAGTTGGGGATAATGGGGCGAAGGACAGGGTTGGAGGCAGTGAAGCCAGCAGCAATCCAGGAGAGGGTGGTACAGGCTTGCACCAGGTGTAGCCGTGGAGATGATGGGGGTGACCGGCTGCATTTTGTTTCCCCTCCTTTGCTGCCTTTGTTGCTGGCGTGTGTGTGTTGTGAAGAGGGACTGTGAGTGCCAGGCAGGATGAACGGGGGTGAGGGAAGCCCCTTCCTGAGAGCACCCAGGGCTTTGCAGTTGGTTCTCTCTTACGTGTTTATTGGATTATAAGATTCTGTGGAAGGGCCAGGTCAGATCTGACAAATGCCAAACTCTTATGGGTAGAGGGCATATTTGGCCTCAGCTGTTTTTACAGTACTATAGAGGTGTTTGTCCCTCCCCAAAGAGGCATGGCTGCATCCGGGAGACACAGAGGAGACACAGTCCCGAAACTCGTCATGCCACAACATAGGCCAGCCATAGATGTCCCCGGCATCGAGATCAAGCGCAGAAAGAGTTGTGCCTCAGCCAGCAGGCAGTGAGAGCACTCCAGCTGCAGAACCAAGCCCCTCCCCCACATTGCAGTGGAGTTTTTTGGATTCATACAAGGGACTAAGGAATGTCTAGTTCGTCTAAGTAACAGGAAATATATCAGAGGATCTTCAGGCCCAGGAACGCTAGAGAGGAAGGTTCTCCACGGATCCTGGGAATGGCTTTGGTGCCAGAAATGATGGCAGCAAAGACCTTGCTGCCCTTCCATAGGCTGGCTGCATCCAACTGAGCTGCCAAGCAACAGGAGAAAATCAGTGTCCAGGTTATCTGATTGTCCCTCCTCGTCTCTTCTTTGTATTAGTTTCCTTAACCAAAACTGCCAAGAAAGGCTTGGAACTGAAACAGAACCTAATAGAAGAGGTGAGAGCTTGTTCTTTTTAATTTTCTAGAGCTTATGTTTGTTTATAAGGGTGGGTATAGGACTGTTTGCCAGAGCACACACTGTTAACAAAATACAAGTTGCTGACCCAGCCCATTTTCCTCCAGCAGCAGCACTAGTTTAAAAAAACTGCCCTGGTGGTGATTTCCAGCTTCGCTGGAGCTCTCACTCTGCCCCGCTTGTGCCCTGCGCAAAGTGTTTCATGTGTATTTTTGTGCTCCATCCTCATAACATCCCTGTGAGGTGTTGGTCTAAGAGGGTGTGGTTGCCGTTTTGCAGTTGGGGTCACAGATGCCTACAGAGGCGTGTTAGCCTGCCCAGTGTGAAAAGACTGGAGTATGTCTGGCTCCATCTGACATTCACCAGGTTTAGGTGACTATGCTGACCCTGTCTGTATTCTTTCTAACCTGCAGGCTGGGTGAGCACAAAATCTCCTGCACAAAGATTCTGCTCCTGGAGATACCCGTGATGGCTTTGGCCAGCAACCTGGGCAGAGCCACCTCCCTTTATGATAATGAGGCTCCATATGTTTCCATTTAGCAGGAGCCTTCCCATGGGTTAATTTTTCTAGGTTAACAGCTAATGATCAGTTTCACTGTTGGCCACAGACAAGTCAGGAACCTGGGCAAGGCCGTGGGGTCGGGGCGCATGGCTCAGTGCCCCTGTAGTTAGGGATCCTGGTTTCAGTAATGGAAGTAAGGAGATGACCAGATGAGGGGCCTGCAGCACTTACAGTCTCCACAGTTGTAGGGGCCTAGAGCAGATCCATTCCCATCCGAGGCCAGAGTAGTACCCAACCCTCACCGCCCCTTAAACTCAGAGTCTCTTGAATTATCCCAAAGCTTCGGAAATGTGTGGACACCTACAAGTTCATTTTCATCTTCTCTGTGGCCAACATGAGGAACAGCAAGCTGAAGGACATCCGGAATGCCTGGAAGCACAGCCGGTGAGCAGGCGTTGGGAAGAGGGCCCTCGGAATGGGGACAGCGCCGGGCTGCACTCAGTCACAACACAGGAACAGTTTCTGACCCTGGGGTACCTGAGTCGTGCAGTCACCACCTTAATATGGACAAAGCAGGCCAGAATCAGTGGCTCAGCCTGTAATCCCAGTACTTTGGGAGGCCAAGGCGAGTGGATTGCCTGAAACCACAGGTTCAAGACCCACCCAGGCAACTTGGCAAGACCTCGTCTCTACAATAAATCAAAAACTAGCCAGGCATGGTAGCGTGTGCCTGTAGTTCCAGCTATTCGGAAGGCTGAGGCGGAAGGATCACCAGAGCCCAGCAGGTCAAGGCTGTGGTGGCTGGGAGCGTGCCACTGCACTCCAGTCTGGGCGACAGAGTGAGACTCCAATTCAAAAAAATAGATAAATAAAGTAAAATAAAAAAATAAGGACAAAGCATTACCTCCCACTGAAGCCCTGAGCTTCTGGGGGTTAGGACTTGGTAGCTACTCAGGGGATGTTTGAGAAGTAATCCTTTCAGGAGAAGTGGCCCCTTAACCCTGGAGTCTGGGCCTTTTAGGGGCACACCAGTTTAAGAATGTCAATATGTACAGACAGTGACTCAAGGCTAGGCTGTAGGAGTCATGTGGCGAGTTTCTGTCCTTGGACAGACGACTCTGGTGGTGGGTCTCGTGCTGCACCAGCTCTGGTTCAGAATGTTAAACATGCCTCCTGCATACAACCAGCGGGAGTATCATTACATAATAACTCATAGCGGGCTGGGAGACAAAACGTTGCCGGTGTCAATGTTCTTGTGAGTGAGAAAACGATAAAAGGGACACTGGACTGGGGACAGAACATCCCTTCAGCCACACAGCAGCCTTGACCTGAACTTGCTGTGGGCCCCTAGGGACTAGAGCTGGTTTACGGTAGCTGAGGGAGGGGTGGGTTCCTCACAGACCCCTCTTTTTCTTGGTAGTATGTTCTTTGGCAAAAACAAGGTGATGATGGTGGCCTTGGGTCGGAGCCCATCAGATGAATACAAAGACAACCTGTACCAGGTAAGTCATGGCCCTCACGGGGAGGGACCGAGGTATAGCTCCCCTCTCTCCTGCTGCTCTCACATGACACACATACCTGCCTACCCACCTGAACCTCCACACCCTGGGAATAACAGCCTCTTCCCACCCCTACTCCTGCTGTGACAACCAGAAATGTCTTTAGATGTTGCCAGATAGCCCCTGGTGGGCAAGATTGCCCCCAGGAGAGAACTACTGCTCTAATTTGACCAGGCTGACCTCACTTTGATCTGCAGGTCAGCAAGAAGCTGAGGGGTGAAGTGGGCCTTCTTTTCACCAACCGCCCAAAGGAGGAAGTGAATGAGTGAGTATTCTGAGGAACAGAGAGGGAGAGGGGAGTCCAGGGAAGGACTTTTGCAGGGACTTTGTCCCGTGTGGGGCATCAAGCTGGAACTGTCCCTGGAAGCCTATCCCTGAGCTGGTGTCCTGTGCAGAGCCTTCTGTGTCCTCTCCAGCACGGTGCTCTGGGCTAGCTGCCAACCAGTAGCCCAGCAGATGGGAGGGAAGGCCTAGGGCCCTGGGGTACTTGTTGGGGGAGTCTGACTTGTGGGCTGGTGGTGCAGCCAGGAATCTGCCCTCCTAGCGCTTCTGTTTTCCCTGAGGTGGTTCACGAAATACACAGAGATGGACTACGCCCGAGCTGGAAACAAAGCAACTTTCACCGTGAGCCTGGACCCAGGACCCCTGGAGCAGTTCCCCCACTCTATGGAACCACAGTTGAGGCAGCTGGGCCTGCCCACTGCCCTCAAGAGAGGTTTGGCCAGTCCCTGGAGCCAGAAGGTCACAGACCAGAGCCCAAGAGCACAGGATTCCAAGATCTTGAGACCCTTTCCTGTTGCTCCCACATCTCTCTCACACACACACACACACAAGATCTTGAGACCCTTTCCTGCTGCTCCCACATCACTCATACACACACACACACACACACACACACACACACACACACACACCCATCTGGCCAGCCCATGGGTCAGGGAGAGCATTTCTCTTGTTAAAATGGGGCTGAGTGCTCACCTGGTAGTTGGGGTGAAAGTGGACAGTAACTGACAGTGTAGCCCTCAAGGGGCATCAGGGAGGCAGCCATTGCCTGGCGTGTGTCGGAGCTGTGGGGCAGGTGGGTGGCCGACTGGAGTCTTCCCAAACTGGCAGGGTTCTGCAGGTCTCGGGGCCAGAGGTAACTTGGAGCCACCCTCCTCTGCAGGTGTGGTGACCCTGCTATCCGACTACGAGGTGTGCAAGGAGGGCGATGTGCTAACCCCAGAGCAGGCCCGCGTCCTGGTAAGTCCAGCCCCTTGAGGGCAGGGAGGGTGCAGGGCCACCGCCTTTCCCTCACCTGCCGAGAACATTCCCTTGCACTTCTGACTGTGCCATTCCTCTCAACTCTTTTCCCTGTGTCTCTCACAGAAGCTCTTTGGGTATGAGATGGCTGAATTCAAGGTGACCATCAAATACATGTGGGATGCGCAGTCAGGAAGGTTCCAGCAGATGGGAGACGACTTGCCAGAGAGCGCCTCCGAGTCAGCAGAGGAATCAGAGTCTGATGATGACGACTGAAGCAGTCAGGACTAAGGGCCTCCCTGCCCTTCTTGGTCCCACTGGGCCACACAGGACCGCCGCCCTCCAGAGGGAGCAGCTCTTCGTCTGGCTGCAGATGAAGACAAGGGAGGGTGATGGGCACTGACTGTTCTGTAGAAGTCACACTTTGCAGGTGTCTCCCTGGAGACAACAAAGGGGACTTTTCTGAGAAAAAGGCCTTTGGATCTGTGATTCTCTGGATTCCCAGAATTTTCCTTGTTTACCTTGTCAGCCATCTTCCCCACCAGCCCCTGTGGGACCACCGTGACAGCACAGTTCTGGGGACCGCTGAGAGCAACCTCCAGAGCTGGCATTTCTCTTCTCCAGCCCTGGGTGCCCCTTGCTTGGAAGAGGGATTTGCTGAAAAACGTTAGGCAGCCTGATTGCCCTTCCTACCCCTCTACACACCCCTCACTCCTTCCCAAACCAGGGCCAAGGATCTGATGAATGCCAGCAATGCCAAAGCCTTTGACTAAGGCAAGGCAAGTCACTGTTGGAAGTGACAGCTGGTATCTCACATACTCCGCAACTTCCTGGGAGGTCAGGCTGGATCCCAGGTGAGAGGGACCCTCATGAGGGCAGTGTGCTCGACGCCCACTGCCTCTGCCCTTTGATCTTCAGTCCACGCTCCTTCCCCCTCTCCCCCAGCCCTCGAGAAGGATGGCAGGAAGCAGACCACAGGCGGCAGTGGGAACAAGTTCACCAGGTTTGCCCAACTGGGCTGCAGCAGTTAAGTGCCAGCCTCATTCAGCAGGAGACTCGGGTGGAGCTCAGGCCTGACCTCCTCGCGTTGTGAAGGCAGCTAGGGGGAGCTGTAGGAACGTAGAAAGCAATCTGCAGGCTGGGATATGGAGGGCAGAGAGGCAAGTCAACAAGAGGCCAAAACTGGTGAGTATGAAAAGTGATGGTGCCCTCTGTACCTCAAGTCAGGTCTTGAGGAAAGTGGGATGTTCATGGGGCAACCAGGTGCTGAGCTTGGTCAAGGGCATTCATGACAGTGGACCCCAGGGTCCCTTGCTCAGTTGCTGCGAAGTTCTGCTCCAGGTTGGAGACATACCTAGGACGCACCCTGTAGGGGAAGGCGGCACACACCTGCTGCCCTTGACTCCACTCTCAGGATTTGGGCTCTGGTCATGTAGGCCTTGTGTTACTGGCTGCAAACAGCTGCACCCTTTGGCTCTGAAGTCCTATGTCCACACCATCTTGGAAGACAAACTTGACTGCAGAACCGCTTCTGCCACTCAGCTGGTAGGTCACCTATGTTAGTGACTTGGCCATTCAGCTTCACACTCAAGAGGCACCAGAGAGGAGCCACGAGTGTAGAACGCCCAAGCTGGAGAGGGAAGCACCCACTACACAGCTGGGCTCCCTCTCCAGAGTGGGCAGCCAGGGAGTTACTGCTCAGGGTTAAGGGCAGGTTTCAGGGTCCAGCCCATGCTCATTCCCTGCCACATGTAGCTGTGGGACCCTAGTTAAACAAAACAGCCTCTCTGATGTCCTCATGTAATGTGGGAATGACCACACTTAGCAGGGCTGCTATAAGAGCCAGTGTTTGCAACCTGGTGCTTAAGTAACTTCTCTAAGAACAACACGTTTGCCACCTAAAAGAGGAAAAAAGGAATCTCAGAAATGATCAGATGACTGTGTAGCACGCCACCTTCTTCCACTCCCCCCACCCTCAAGATTTAAAAGCAAAAGCTGAGCATTAGAAATCGCTGGTTGCCTGCAGCTGTGAGTGGCAGCACATCCACCAGACAGCCAGGGTTATGCTGGGGCTGCGGCCTGTAGAGCCTTCTCCAAGGCGATGGCCTTGACATGGTGCCCCCTTCCAGAAGCTGGAAAGGCCCAGATGGTGGCAGGGGTCAGGACCTTGGGGTCACCCCAGGGCAGCCACCCTTACCGCAGTCCCTAAAGCACTGAGGAGCCAGTGTCTTATATATCTGAGTTGATCAGAGTGGATGCAGATTTCTGGGCTACTCGTGGGGTGTTGTTTTTAGTCTGGGGTGGGCAAAGGAGATGCAGTGGGCAGGAGTCCTTGCATTTAACATCCTCACTAGGTGTTTGCAACACAACCTCCAAGTCACGACCCTCACGCACTTGTAGCACCACACCTGGGTGTCAGAAGGACCTGTGACAAGTCCTGGCTCTGTGATCTTGGCCGAGCCACCTTCCTTCACTTATCTGCTCAGTGGGCAAAGGAAATGCTGTCTGCAAGCCCCAACAGTGAGTGCAAAGTGTGCAGGCAGTGAGGGCCCTGGCTGGGCTTGCATGCTATAAAGAGCAGACAAAGCTGGGCATGGTGGCTCACGCCTATAATCCCAGCACTTTGGGGGCTTGAGGTTGAGGATTGCCTGAGCCAAGGGGTTTGAGACTAGCCTGGGCAACTTGGCAAGATCTCGTCTCTACAATAAATTTTTTAAATTATTAAAAATTTAAACACGCCTGTGGTTCCAGCTACTTGGAAGGTTGAAGTGGAAGGATCACCTGAGCCCAGCAGTTTGAGGCTGTGGTGGCCATGAGCGTGTCACTGCACTCCAACCTGGGTGACAGACTCCTACTCAAAAAAAAAAAAAAAAGGCAGACAGGTTGACACCCAGCAGACGTTGGATCTCTAGAAGTGAGGCCTGGACCCAGCCATGTGAAAAGCTTGAGAAATGATCACTTAGGACACTGGTTCCTGAACCTGACCAGGATTATCAGAATCCTGTGGGGGCAGGGGGTGGGGTGGTGGGGAGAACAGTGCCAGGTAAGGACTTAAGTCACTACAATGTACACAACGTTGGATACTGCTGCTTAAGCCCTTGGCCATGTCAACAAAACTAGCATTGGCACCTCTCGCGTGAAGCTTGGCTGGCTTTTGCCCTCCTCCCAGGGCGAAGAAGCAAAAAGCAAGCAAATGTCATATTGCACACAGAAATTCACCTGGGAGACTTGGCTTCTGCAAGACTAGAAAGATGAGGAGCTCTCATCTGGCCATAATTGACGTCTAAATTTGAAAAACTAAGAAATAGCAATAAAGTATACACCTTAGAGGTAATGCAGTAACTGCTAGAAGAAAGAAAGCTGTGAGAGTTTTTAAAATTTGGCCGAGCTTGGAGGCTGAGCCTGTAATCCTAGCATTTGGGGAGGCCGAGGTGAGTGGATTGCCTGAGCCCATGGGTTTGAGACCAGCCCGGGCAACTTGGCAAGACCTCGT